>NW_022639558.1:1035970-1042929 GCF_010583005.1 Odontomachus brunneus | reverse complement strand
GGGGGGGGGGGGGGGAAGCCATCCGGATTATTTCAGGCCGAACGGATGAGCCGCAGACTGCACCGACAAGTCATATATGACGTAAGCGCGGAGGTGCATTTACGCGTTGCCATTCGTTGCACTCGACTCGTTAGCTCGAGGGTTAGCCGCCTTGTCGATACACGACATGAGATCGCGAAGCCTTGCGAACGGTCGCGATCGGCACACGATCGTTCCCGATAGACTCGCGTTATTTCTATTGAGGGCTCGCGTTTATCATCCACATATGATATACTCGAGCATCACAAATATGCTTCATGATTATCGCGCTGAGAAAAAAGAAATACTTGCAAACTTATTTGTGGGACGTAAAGTTTATTTCTGCGAAAGGCAAGGTTTTTCTATTTCTGCGAAATATATAAGATTAATTTCTACGAATAAACTTATCCACGAATAAATTGCTTATTCTGCGAATAAACTCGCCCACCCACGAATAAATTATCAAGCGCTTTGTCCTCAGTGCGCGACTGAAACGTTAATTGTCGCCGAGGAAGAGCCGCCTCTGGTGTAATTGAAACGAGATCGTATCTCTCAATCATGATGAAATTAAACAAAGTACGAAGTGACCTCCTCTCTTTCTTTCCGACTCTCCGCAATTCGTACAATAGAAGCTGACCGTATCGGCGAAACGGCCGTCGATAACGCCGATTATCGCTTGTCTGATAACGATTTTGTGCGATAACTCGTTATGATATATCCGCTGTACGCGTGTGTTATATATGCTGTACGTATATACCTCCTTGTCATTCGGAACACCCTTCTGCATGATGTCCGACAACGGCCTGAGAGGAATGGTCGCCGAGTTGTTCTGCTGTTGTTGCTGTTGCTGTTGCTGCTGTTGTTGCTGCTGCAGATGATGATAACGCTGATGATCCTTCTTGGTGACGATCGGCGTGCAAACTTGCGGGCGACGAACGAACGTGCGAGCTTGCTGCATCCTGGACTGACCCCGGAGGGGCATCTCCACTTCTCGCCGCGTGTCCGAAGCGGTCCTGGACAACTTAACGGTGGGCTTCTTCGGCGCGATGCCGGTGTTCCCGGTGGAATTCCGCGTCGCGTCCCCGCGATGCAGCGACGAGACCCTTCGTTGACGTTTCATTACGATACAGTTGACAATTCTCTCTCGTATCGTGTGGTGTTTTCGGATGACACGGTGTCGCGTGTGTTGTATACACGGCGATTATCAGTGAACGGGTGTGAATTTTTGTTTGGCAATTTGAGTGTTTTGTGCGGGGTCGTGCTGGATGATAATGCGTCTGATCGTTCGTCGAGTGACCTGAGAGAGAGGTTTTTTTCGGAGGCATGATTGCATGTCTCTGCGATTTTCAATGGCGGATATCTCGGTGCATTTCGCCCGCATTAATAATTATCACTTAACCTCGTCTCAAGTGACACACTGGGACTTGAATTCAGAGTTAGACGAGAGAATCTTTCAGTTGACTCGCGATCACAGATACAGATGTCACGTATATTATAATTCATAGAATTATAATATTGAAGAATTTGGACCTGACTGTATAGAAATCTGAGTATTTCTCGCATATGAGACAAATTTCAGGTGACAATTATTAATACGAGTTTCTGAGTTTTCAATTGAGGTAGAATCTGTCAAAGCAAATTTTGGGAATAAAGCGAATAGCCACTTTTCGTTATTATCCACTTTGCCTGCAAATATAAGTTCGATCGCCCATAATTCGGAAACTGTCAAAGTACCAATTCCCGGACATAATTCTGGATATTTTTATTGTTTTGGTCTTTACCATTTAGCAAACCTTCATGTGTATTTTCAGTTATTAAACAAAGAGACTTAGTGCATTATCGCGAACTAATCCTATACTCAATTTTCTGTAATCAATAACTAGAAATCTACGTGACACCATCTGGTGCAAAATAGTAGAGAACTTTTCTATTCAGTTTGGCGGCAGATGTCACCATCATGGCTCATCTGTCACGCGTGATCATTCATCAATTCTTCTTCAATTAATAATTCAAGATTTTATGGCTGTTTGCGAAACGGCAAAGGAATTTTGTTCAGTTTTACGAGTTCTACCTGTGCATAACGAGATGTGTCACAAATTGTCAGAGAGGAAACTTTGTGTCTAAAAAATATATATATATTTTTTATGTTAAATATTCGGTATTTCAAGACTCAAACAATAAGAATGTCCAGAACTAGATATACGGCCGCTGATACTTTCACCTTTATATCCAGATATTTTTAACATTATAATACTTTACATGAATCTGTGCCGGATATTTTTGTTCACAGACAATTGTTACACGCGTAATACTCTTCAGTTGTTCAGTGTACACCCGGTACACCAATCCAACGAAACATCTGCGCGACATGCTCCGCTCCCCCGATCTCTCTCCCGGCTGGGTGTGTAATGAATGGCGACGAACCGACGGAAATCACAGAATGAATCGGCCGCTGTGACATTGCGTAAACTAAATGCCAATTGTATCGAAGAAAGGGACACGCGTGGGCGTAACGAACAACCAATTGTGCCAATCAAGTGTAGGAAACCGGTAACGACAAGGTGCTGGATTAGGTGGAGGTTGGATGGTTATTTTCTCAATTATATCATTATTAAGTATATAATTATCGTTGCTTTCTGAAAGTATGGTGAAGAGTCGAGTGCCCGTGTGTACGTGTGCGTGTGTGTACACGTTCCCACGGATATCGACCGATTGAAATGCCGTGACTCCGACCTCCGACTGACGATTAGCGAAAATTGAAGACGCTCGCGTGGGCGGACGCGATCAATATTAAATTCCGAGGCGTAATCAATCTCTCGAGACTCCATCGAGAGGAAAATGAAACCATCCTCGGGATCTCATTGTTAGAACTTTCGTTTCTGCTTCTCTCAAAGGAATTTGGCATCCGACCAACGCGATTGTCTCGAATCTCATCGTGGCTCGAGGAATGATAATTTTCAAACGTGTGATTTCGCGAAATCTGCACCGCGATTCCGAAGAAAGTTCGAAATTAGACGTGTTTCGCGTAGAAGAGGTATCGACGATGCCGTGTTGACGTTCGTGCTTGTGTGTCGCGTGCGTGTGTATGTGTGAGTATGTGTATGTGGGCGCGTGTCGAATGCGTGTAGATGAGACTGACTTGATGGAGAGACAGAATGTGTTTTTACCCCTCGGCCTCGTCGTCGGTCACGTTCCGCAGCAGGTCCTCGTGCTCTCTGTACCTCAGCTGCACTTCCGGCTCGAAATCGGAGCTGTTCTCCAACTGACGCGTCCTCCCGGCGATCGTGCCTAGCTCGATAGCCATGACCTGCTGCTCCAGCCGTTGCAGCATATCGGTGCTCTCGGCGATCGAGCTGGTGCGCTGCTTCAGGATCAGATCGAGACTGAGTGGCGTCTTCAGTTCCGTCGTCGTGGGCGGTGGCTGTTCCCTCTGCTGTTGCTCGAGCATAAGTCCGATCGGTTGGACGTTCTTCGAGTTGAACATCCTCAGCTTTTTCACCACACTGGCGCCCATCGCGCTCTTCTCGTTAAACTGACTTACGGAAACGGGAGTATTATTGTATAACGACCCCGCGATTGTCTCCTTCGGCCTGATGGGACTCAGAGGCGCGCCAGCTCGTTTCTCAACCACCTGCAGACCCTTATCGTCCTCCACCAGTTCCCACTGCTTCAGACTCTCCAAAGGCATGTGCGCCGCCGACAATCGCTTCGGAGTACCTGGGCTCTTCATTTCCGGCGTCTGTTGCTGACTCGCCGCTAACTGGCGCGCCCTTTCAGCCGGGGAAAGCAGGAATTTTCGTCCACCAGGTTGCGGCCGGATCAGGCTCCTGCTGGCCTGCGACCGCACGAACGGGCTCTCTTGATCGTCCATGGTCGAGGTATTTCGCGTTCGCTCTTTCTTTCAGTCCTGTTTTCTTTACCTCTCTCTCTTTCTCTCTCTCTCTCTCTCTTTCACGTAGCCACGAAGACAAGGACCGCCAGTAGCTGCTCTTCAGTTTCTCCTCGGTCGCGTCGCGCGACGATTGTTCGTTGGTAACGGACTGAGCGCTGACAAGTCCTCAACATCGATTCAGTAGCCCGATCGGTCGATGACAACTCTGCTCGGGGGATTTAGTTTCTGTCAGGAAGAAGACGCGTGCGTTTTAAAATGTGGCACACGCCGGGTACACGACGGGCGTCACTGAACACGTGATCACACACAGAGACAACCCAGAACCCGCAAGAACGAAGCGGGATCCGGACGACCGGATTGTTCCCCGCGTACCTATGCACACTTCTCCGCTGGGCGGCACACAGTCACACACGTATCGATAAGCGACAAGCGGCACACGTGTATACACAGGCTTTCCCGGTCTTTCTCATTTTTGGTCGAAGAGACGGGAAAATGAAGCTTGGTGCGGCCGACGGCGCTGTCGACACGTTTCGCAATCGTAACGATATAGGCAATAAAAGCGATAGATACGCAGGGAGACCTCGCAATCGCGCGGATTATCGCGACTAGACGACGACCACGGCGACCGGATAATGCCCGGAGAATTGTAAACGTGGTTCCCGTCCGTGTGACTCAGATGTCTATTACATAATGACGAACCTAACCGGAGGCGAATTGTCGCGGCAAGTCGAACGCGGGACTTGGAAAACTTTCGCACGCGACGCCTCGCGCGGAAAGTACAGATATTAAAGGGAGTTATCTGATAATCTGATACGTGAAGAGCGATGGCCTTCGAGGTGGCCGCGAGCGATTGTCGTCGTCTTAGAGATTAAACACAATATGAAACTTTTCTTTCGCGCTCTCTAAATTTCTCGGAGTGAAATCTCGCTAAGAGCGAGCGAGAAGTGGCGGTATTTTCACTCGAGGCGATATAGCGAAAATACCGCCACTCGAAATCGCAATAGTGAGTGTTTCACGCAAGACTGGAGTGGATTCTGATTCCGTATGAGCGAATGTTCCGATCGACTGGAGCGAGCATGTCCCTCTTGACGGCGGAACACATCGGACTCGCTCTTCAGTTTCAGAGTGAAGACACTTACTCGACGATTCAGAGTGGAGAATTCACAGTACAGGAGCGAAAAATAAGTCGAGGACCCGAATGATTCGGCGGTCACTCTACTTTTCGAGTGAAATTTCACCACAAGAAATTTAGAGAGTATGTACACCTGTTCCATCACACTCGTCTTTTTCTCGTCAACTCGAGCATGTCGGCGAGTATGTATAAATTATTATTGAATATTGATTTATTGGGTCAAGCAAGATATCGAAAATCTACGAGAAAGAGAGAGATAGAAAGATTTTAGATTTTAGAGAGAGAGAGAGAGAGAGAGAGAGAGAGAGAGAGAGAGAGATTTCACGCGTGTGTCACGGAATACGACCTACTGTGTGCTTATCGAACGGAACGATCGAGGGCACGTCGAGATATCGAGTAAAGAGCTGCTACGTCACAGTACACATGCTGATTGAAGACACCGATAAGTGTACTTATGAGAATATCCGCGAGTTCTACCTTGATCCGCGCGATTCGGCTCGAGAACGACGCAATGAAAAATATTCCACCACTTGATGTTCGCAGAGACTCGCGAGGAGGCTCGCAACGTTCCGCCAAATAATTTGCGAATATACACCAAAAAGTGCGCATTACCACGACGTATGAGGAAAATTCATTGCGTTCGCAACGCGTAATTCGTATTGAGTCATCAAGTCGTTTCTTACTCTCGACGTCGAGGAAAATTCGATCGACTGGGCGAGGGAACATGAACGGTCGAGCAGTCCACGCGGAGTTTTACGCTCAAAATGGATAGTCCTTCTCTTTCGCCCGTTCGTTGGTTCTGCGCGAAATAGCCGAGCGGAAATTTGTTCCGAGATCGAGTCGGGGTGAAGTCCAAAAGGGTAAACCGACTCCCTCGAGCGGGATCCTCCGCGATGTTGATGGAAGGGTCGGGAAATATTCGCCAATGGGAAATTGAACCGGCCACCCTCGACGAAAAGCTGGCGACTTGGAAGGCTCGACGGCTTGTAACACGACGACGGTGAATCGTTACGATAATAATGTTACCCACGGCGTTAATTGATGCCTTGAAGCAACCAACCAACCAATCAACCAACGAATGAACGAACGAGCGATCGATAACGCGCGAACGCGAAGCAATTAAACTGAACCTGACTATGCGTCGAAGCTGCAGCGCGTAATGAATACTTTTATTCTCTTTTGGCCCGAAAGATATAATATAATTGTTAGAATAAATATAAAGCTCTGAAATTAAAACAATATATTAATTAATAGAACAAGTAACAGCCAATCATGGTTGTGGGTACGCTCTTTTATTTGTCTTATTTATTACGATATGATTGTTACGTGGAGAAAATATTATAGTTTTTTCGTGTAGAATTTTTGATGCATATAGAAGGCTTGAACGCAGAAGACAGGAGGTGACGTACCGATGACGCGCGATTGCAATTCTTAAGCACGATACCGGCTGTTACACCTCTAAAAACATCGATCACAGTTTCGGTGATTATTGTTGAACTTGATTCCAAATGAACGCTTTTTGAAGACGCGATTTTCGCCGTCCCTATCGACTGATCCGTAATTGTCCCGCTAACGTCGCGGAAGATAACAGCGCGAGATAACGACTTCTTTCTCACTGCTGAACGCTAAAAATAGAATTGCGCAGGCGGGCTTGATTTAATGAAAAGCATCGATGGAGAAAGAATCAAGATTATGCGCGATGGATCCAGAATGCCCGACCAAGCGAACTTCAAAGGAGACACGGACTAATTCGGCCGATCAATTTCGCAGATCGTTACCGGTTGTTCGTCAAAGCAGTATGTATGGGTAAATTCGTTGAGATATGTCGAAGGGAACTTGTCGAACGACGTGGCACCAACGTTGTTTTTCAACGAGAAGTCGATCAAGCCATAAATCCCAAATGGTCTGCACAGAGCA
>NW_022639558.1:1021514-1035960 GCF_010583005.1 Odontomachus brunneus | reverse complement strand
GGGGGGGGGGTGAAAGGGAGAGAGAGAGCGTAAAAGGAGATTTATAGACCGACGGCATTTTGTATGTGATGTGTCTCCCGCAGATTTCCCGCAGTTTCTTCCACCTATAATCTTTTCTTTTTTGAGCACCACAGTGCGTATATCTATCTTCGCAACTTTTCAACAAAGTTTTCGAAATTCCCTCGCAAAAGTAATCTTTAAGTTGAAACTTTTCCGAGATGATAACTGGTTAAAATTGTACGAAAAACAGGAACTCGTTATCCACAATCCCGAGGTCGAATTCGTGAAGGTCCTCGAAATTTTCGATCACTTGTAAATTATTATCGAATGTCGTTATGTTTATCGTGGCTACATTGAGTGGAGGAATCAGCGGAAACAGACGAGGAGTTGTGACATCTCAGGTTAAGTCCCAAGGCTTGTGTTAGCCATACGTTTGGTTCATGTATTATGCAAGTGATAGCGGCAAAACTTGCCGCTGTTGCTCCCGCAATAAATATCTAAACAAAACATATAGCCAACATGACCACCAATGATCAACACGACTAACTTTGGGCCGACTAGAATCCAGTCTCCCCTACATCGGATCTCTTTCTAACGCGAATTCACGTTGCATGCGGACAATACGACATTTCAAGGAAATCTTTTTCGTGGAGGCTGGGAGTTCCGGCGGAACGCATAATTGCACGAGGCGGAGTGCGCAATCATCGTGACTTAAGGCCGTTCTTAACAAAGGCGAACTGTGATCCACCGTCGTCGGATTAATTGTCGTATAAACGTTCAATAACAATGTGAGCTTCCCATTGCTTCGCAGAAGCGACCTCGCGACGGACGTTTCTCTTCCCGCGACTACAATTGGGAAACGATCGGTATCGCGGGTATTTCCTGAGTATGGCCGTAAACGAGAAGTCGTTTCTAGTTCGCGTGTGGTTCTGCATCGTTCAATTTAATTTACGTAGCAATTACAAACGCGAAGATAGGTAGCGTGTCTCCGAAGAGCGAACAAAATAGAGGGGAATAAAAGATATGGAAAACTTGAGAAAAAAGTGAGATAAAATCTCGGTATCTCTACACTTCATTCGAGAGTTTGAAAGGATAACGACGTGGAACAATTGACGGAAGCACACTTCGTGTAATGTAAAACTTACATATCGAATACGATATATATTTCAACTTTTTCTTGATCAATATGATTAACCAGAATTTTTAGTCTGTATTAATAACTGTTACTTGGGACTTATCTCGAGATACACTAATTTCAATTTAGAGTTAGATACAAATTTTTTAGCTAAATCACGTTTACAGATGTAATGTCATGCATATAATATCTACTGAGAAAAAATGCTTGAAAATTTATTTGTGGAATATAAAGTTTATTTCTGTGAACTTATTGCACAAATAAGTTTTCAAGCACTTTTTTTTCTCTCAGTGTGATTCAAAATTCAGACCTAGTTCTAAATTCCGATTTCGCCTGAGACAAGTTTCAAGTGGCAACTATTAATACGGGCCTAAGATGATACAAGGTGACAAAGATTCCGAAGATATTCACAATGAGAAAAAAAATACTCAAACATTTATTTGCGAAATAAAATCTCATGATAATTCATTTCACAGAAATAAATTTAACATTCCACAAATAAATTGTCAAGTACTTTCTTCTCAGTGTAGTTTTTCGATGTGTTTAACGATTAGATTGCGATCGAGTAACGGTCTGCCGCGAAAAGGGATTAAGGTCGGAGTGCCGTTAACGGTTAGAAAACGTCACGGCAGCGCGTCATGTGAAGAAGCACACTCGCGAGAAAATACTCTACCGGCCTGAATCAGTCACCGGAATCCGAAAGGCATCACGGAGCGGATGCAACTGGAAAAGTGGTTTAGTACGAGACGCAAAGGGCAGATATTTTCCGCGCGATTCTAAAATTTCTTTCGTCCAGAGAAGACGGACGCGGCCACAGAGCGGCGTTGGCACGTAAAATCCCGACGGCCGCGCGTTATCAGCAGCGGTATCACACACGCGATGCATGCATCCGTGCATGCATACACACACACACACCCAATCACGCACACAACAATACACGTATTGCACGTCGTACGCGTTACACGGACATTTACACCTGCGCGCTACGCGAAAGAGTCTCACCGAAACGACACACGAAGACTCATTATTCTCGCCGCGACTGCATCCGCTCTCTTTCTGTCTGCCTACCGCGACGAGAATACACCGCAATTTCGCTCCGGAAAAAAAAGAGGAAACGGATGAGTGCGAGAGGACGAGCAGAGCGACGACCGTGCCGGCCGAGAGAGACTGGGTGCGTTCAGTTTCTCGGGCGGTGATAAGCGTTCGCCTGGCCAGCTCGACTTGTTACGTCGTTATCAGCAGTAGATGCTGAGTTAAGCGATAGCGTCGACCTAACACTCGTCGCTGACGATTACGCCGAAGATTTCTTCGTGTTTCAGGGGGAGAGCGGGCTTAGTTGTTACACGGGATCGGGTTGTTATACACGACCTACCTCTACAACGACAACGCTGTGAGGGGAAAAAATACAACATGAATCGTGAGAACACCGCGATAATGTGTCAATAAATGCTTCTGACCGTATTCCCTGAGATAATATGCTTTTAATATCACTGTCGAGAAATGGACTAAAGATAATCTTAATCATCGTTCCCTCACATCAGTTCATTGGAATTCCAGGTGTCTCTTCAGAAACTTCAAAAGCAAGAACTTTCAGTCACGCTGACTGCTTGAAACATATCTTTCTTACACTCGTACTTTCTTACGTATAATCCTAGCTATAAAATATGCTATCAAAGCATATGAGGTTGGTTGTTACAAATACAGTTTTGAGAGAATTCTTGTTAACGTAGAAAGATAAATTGTAACTTCGAATTGTAAGAACTAATTTTGTGCATTTTATGAACTTTCAGTTTTCAAAGATACTTTTGCGACCTGATTTGTTAGATTAATTATAAGAAATTTTTACGAGGTATAACGAGTAGTTTCGACTCTCCCTTACGCGCAGAGGCACGTTTATTTTGCGCGCTTGTCAGGAATGATAAAATAAATCAGGGAAACGTGTTATTAAAAAGCGCGATAAGGAGTGGCATGAAGTATTTTTACGAATATAAAGAATTAACGAGGCCACGAATATGGGATACAGGCACGACACGACACTCCACTTCACTCCATGTTATGCAGCCGTGGGCAGTAAGATAGCGCGTTTCCGTAAAGAGCGATTTCACTGTTCCAGTAAGAGCGATGGACACGTGTCGACACGACATTGAATTATTCGGGTTGATAAGACTGACTTCGGGCGGAGCTGATCGACTGTTAGTAAAACAGATTGCTGGAACAGCAAGCAAGCGCCGAGACGAGGGAACACTTCTGTCTGCCTTCAGGCAGTAGATCGAAACAGAGTCGTGAAGCGACCGGCCGACGACTCGAACTAACCGTGTTCGTTCTGACCGGAATTCGAAATAATGAATCATCTGATAAGAAATCATTGATAAGAGAATAGCTCACGACGGACCGTTTCTTATGGCTCGACAACCATTCCGAGAAGACTGCCAATGGCCGCAGCCATTAACGCGACTCATGCTACTACGTATGAAGTTAATTCAAGCGGGAGATGGAAACGCGAAATTTACATACGCGCGTCGTAACAGGCGCAGATGCGCGAGGATTAACCGAGTCGTTTAAATCGCGTACATTCCTCGTTTATCTAATAAGCTCAAATATACGCGTACACGCGTGCCACCGCTTTCGCGGCTTTATTCGTCCACGAGTCCGCAAAAGGCCGTGCACGCCTTATGCGTTAGGCATGCTGATGTCTTTGAAAAGAATTTTTCAAATGACTCCGTCATTTCCGGAAAGACATATCACCGTCTCGAACAAAACATATTATATAGAGATCTCAAATATTTGAGATTGTTGAGACAGCATCGAGATCGTTCTTCGTGCACTGAGAAAAAAATCGCATCACTCGAGAATTTATTTCTGAAATAGAAAGTTTATTTACAGAAATAAACTGCATTCCGCAGAAATAAGCCTCATATCTCATAAATAAATTTTCAATTGTTTTTTCTCAGAGAATGTACACTGAGAGAAAAATGTTAACATATTTATTTGCACCAATATAAAACACTTTTCAAATAAAAAAAAATGTGTTTTCATGAAATCTCAGCTTTTCATGAAAAAGTGATTGTTCTGTTCAAAAATATAATATAATGAAAAAATTCAGATTTAAATAAATATGTTATTAGTAACTGTCAAAAATAGATATTTTTTTCTCTCAGTGTACTTGAAAAGCAGAAAAGAAGACAAAGCATCGATGCTTCGATTCGATATCTCGAGCGATAATTTCGTTAAAATAAAAATAATTTCGCTTCTTGACAAATGAAACGATCAAAGAGTGCCAATTCAACGGGATCCGTGATTGGGATTAACGAGAAAATAATTTGGCATTGTCGGCCGCGTTTTTGTCGTCGTACATGTTACAAAAAGAAGTTCTATGTCATCTGTCGTGGGGCGCGAACGCGCCGCTATACAAATCTCGCGTACAATGAACGACTCGCGAAATGTATTGCGAGGTCCTTGCGGGCGCGCGCACGTCGAGTCATCCAGTGGATGATTTACGCCGATCGAAGTCGTCCTGAGGACACTGTCGAGGCACACAGAACGGCAGCGATACTCTCCACCTGCCTCGCGTACGCGAGCGAACAAATTTAGCAGCTTAGTGTTTCCAAAGCGTGTCATAAAGCACGTTCGGAGTATGTTGGACGGCCGCCAGACTTTCGTCGGGGCATAATGTCAGTGTCAGCGCGTTAAAAGCAGGCAAAGAAAGCGGCCACCATTAATCACCACCCCGGCGACGCATTGCGCTGACCCGATAGATATGAACTCCAAGAAGCCGTTTTCTCTTTGGTAGCAGCTGAGACGGGCTTTTTGTAGCCGCATAACCCAGCGCGAGAAAATAAATAAAAGATCCTAATCTGTTATGCAAACGGTGGGAACGAACGTGTATATCACTGGTTTAAAGGTACATGGCGGGACAACGGTTAACATTAGGCTCCGGCGTACACAACCCTGAAGACATTCCCCACGCGATTAAAATTCCAAGCGCTGGTGTGCGCGCGCGAAGCGGAATTGATTTGCGGCGTTCCCGTGACTTTTTGAATTTCGAAGCGGTGGGAGAAGCGCGACGCTCCAAAGAGGTTACAAGGTAAAATGAGTTCGCTGAGAGTTCATTGAAACTTGTGCTACATATACAAATTATCTAACTGCTCGCGTAATTCGTACAAGACTGACCCCTTTCAGCAATCAAGATATTTGGGACTGAAGTTGACACACCTGTTCCTTAAGGCTGACACGCGCGTGCTACTTTCTATTTTTTGTTAATTAAAATCAGAGTTTCAACAACAAACCGCTATAATATTAAAGACTAATATATCGACATTGTACACAAATCTCGCGACCGTTTTGTTTAGAAAATGTTTATAATTTATAACAATACTCGAGAGGCATATATTGAGAAGAAAAATATTTGAAAAGTAAGAAATATTTATTCGGTGGGTGTTCATAAGATATTTACTTGAAAGTTAAATTCTTTTATTTAAATAGAATAAACAATTGCTTTCATGAGAAACAACAGTGTATGTGCTGCTTTTGTTTTTGTTTCGTGTGTGTTTTCAGAAAACATATACTTTCTCATTTGAAAAAAAATCTTTCCTCAATGCAAAAATATTCCTGCAAGTAAAGATGTTATTAATATCTATCGAATAAGTATCTCTTATTTTTTAGATATTGTTTCTCTCAGTATACATGTACATATATTTAAATTTTTATATTTTAAGTATACACAGAAAGAACGATTTGGTTAAATCATATAAACATTTCTTTGAAATAGTCCAAACAAATTTTTTAATTGATCGAACAAAATTTTGTCTGACGCAACAAAAATATTTATTTGCGATTTAGTTCCAAAGAAATATTTTTGTTGTGTCAACCAAATCATTTATTTGGATTATTCCAAAGAAACATTTATTTGATTCAATAAATCGTTCCCTCTGTGTATTTTTACCAATTTGCATGGAAAATATGGATGATATATAGGAATTGTTATATTTCATAGAGTTGCTGCCGCGCCACTCTAGTGGCTTTCCGGATTGTAAGACTGAAATTTCTCGCCGTCTCGCCCTTTGACCCTTCGCGAAGTTGCGCAGCATTAATTGACAAGTTCGCCCGGCTCGCGATGCAATAAAAATTTGCAACGTGCACCTACATTGAACTAGCGTGTCGGCGCGGACGCTGCATTGTTTCTGGTTCCAAAGCTTTCGTGCGACACGCAATGCAGCCGTCGCCGCGTCGTGCCGGTGCACACCCGGCAAAGGACTTCGTTAGGGCCGCAGAAAAAGCGACGAAATGGCCGGCCTCGCCAGCAAACGAGGATTTGCGGTCGAGAAAGCAGCGATGACGTGGTCGAGAGCGCGAGTTAAGGATGGTCGGGAGATACTCCGATAAACTTTGGCGTGTGAATTAACGCGCACCGCAGGCGGCGACGTGTGTTTCCGATTAATTGCACCGCAAATCTTCCTGAATAACGCGCCTAATTGGAGGACTAATTCGTAATTAGAGATTACGCGATTTAATTCCGATGAGAAGTGTCGAACTTCTCAATGTGAAATAACGACAGCACAGAATATCCTTGCCGTTGAGGTAAACTAATCTTCTCACCGCCCTTGACGTCACAGATTGTTGACCTCGTTGAATTTATCCCGCGCGAAACTTTCCCCCGCGGGAGCGGGGAAGGAGCAGCCCGGGGATTATGTTATTTTCTCGAGACGCGTTCAGCGGAATGATACGTGTGTTCGCTTAATGAAACGCCAACATTCGCAGCAAGCTGAAAGAGAACTTAATGCGCGCTCGCGCTAAAAGCAGGCGCGCGCTCCGGGTTGGAACACGCGTGAAGGATGCTCTTCCTCGAGACACCTACGCGACAATCGCCGCCGTTCTCGACGAGAGTCCTTTATGGAAGTGAGAAGACGTCGCACCCAGTCAAGGCGCGGAACAACATCGTGTCCTCATCCGTCGTGAGCGCGCGCGTTGCACTTTGCTCGGAAAAGCTGCCGGCGGCCGCCAACGGATGGAGAGTCTTTATTTCCGGCAGCACGCCGCGTTACGGGGGACGATGGAACCGGAGCCTCTCTAAAAGCGTCGAAGGCTATAAAAGAGCGGTCGACCGGCAATTCCCATGCGAGCACGACGATCTTGTTAACTAGGGCCAACATGCCCCACTAAGAAGGAGGACCTTTTAATCGTTGACGGGCTGTGCAATGCACTGCCACATGGAAAAATAACAAGATTTGCCGCGGCTAATCAGTTTCTTGAAAAATGCATTTGCTTCTGCAACTAAAACTATAAATTTGCTGCTAGAACTTTTGCTATTGTCGTTGCTGCAATGTTGGTTTTATGGCTACTCTCTAGTGTGCGGTTAAAATGCTCCCTAATTTCTTCGTACTCTTGTTTCGTAATTTTGCTACAAAACGAAAGATAATCACAAGTAGATTACACATATATAAGTTTCAAAATGTACCCTTTTACCGTTCCCGACAAAATGGATTGAAAAAGTTCGACAGATGGTTATCCCCCAAACAAATTCAAAAATGCAATTTATTATATAAACAAAATGTCTTATTCAAGATATTATTTACATAAAAAATATATGTATATATATATATAATATATATATATATATATATAATATATAAAATAAAAATATATATATATATTATTTACATAAAAAATCATATCACCCAAGTTTTTATTGAAAAGCTTGAAACTTTTGGAGTGGAATTTTACTCGAAAAGCAGAGTCGAATTCGAGTAATTTTTCATTCATTTTCGAAATTAATTCTTTACTTTGAATCGTCGAGTGAATATTTTCTCTCAAAATTGGAGAGTAAATTTAATGTACTGTACTATCACAGGAACATATTCGTTCTAATTGACTGACACAAGTTCTCTTGTGGACTCAGAATCCACTCCAAGCTCGAGTAAAACACTCGCTCTCGCGAGTGGCTGTATTTTCACTTACCGCTTTGAGTGAAAATACTGCTGCTTTTCACTTGTTTTAAGGGAAGCTTGAAGGAATTTAGACAGTAAATGTATGCCTACTAGCGGTTATTCTTTTGCACTGAAAGGAAAGATGTCTAAAAAATATTTATTCGTTGGGCATAAATAACGGAGTTTTACTTATTTTAATATATATATATTCTCGCACTGGTTGAGAACAAATGAGCATATGTGCACATTTTTTTAAACCGTAGCTTTTCATGAAAGCAATTATTGATTTTATTTAAACATAAGAATTGAAATATAAAAAAATATGTGAATATATAAATAACCAAATATAGTATAGCGGAGGACCTATCCACTGTGAATAAATAATAAAAAGATCATTTTTTTATTTTTTAAATATTCTCTTCTTACACACAGTGTAGATATCCATATGTTACACAATGAGATTTAGCTAACATTAACCAGAGATTTTTGCTGTCACAGCTAACTCTTTTCCGTGCACTGACTACTGACAATGGTTTACGCGAAAAAAAAAATTTCCGCTCACATAACTAAATGAGGACCAAACAAAAATTCACTGACCAGAATTAATATCTCTGTTGCTGAGACCGAAAACATGAGTTTAAACATTCAGCCACGTTAAAACTCGGTTGAGAGCAATTGGCTGAGTAGAAACCTCTTATGACAATCTTTTTATTTCTACAATCAAGCCTTTTATCTGGTTCCCAGGTGGCGGAGAATTTAATTACACTAATGAAGTTGGTTTTTCTCTATATAATTGACTAAAATCTACGGAAATTCGCGATAAAATTTTTTTAATTAACATGAATGCTTCTATTCGGTAGTCATAATGGAGCAACGATTGATGTAGAAGCCGAGATAACGCAATTAGAATTCTAGGCAGTGTTAAATTGAATTCAGTGGTGGTCAATTTAATGATACGCATCGTTTCGTTAGAAGTAATCGTAATCGTTTCGTATCAGAAGAAGAGCAACACGCTCGAAAATTTTCTCCTCCATTTTCTTCCTCCTCAACTGCTCATTTCGCATCGTTATCTAGACTCGACAGTGGACGCTTACGATATTCTTCCGCAGTCAAGTAAGCGCTTCAAATTGAAACGGATAATTCGATTAGAGAGAAGCGCAAAGGCGTTTCTCAAGTTCCAAGGCCAGTACGATGTTTCCGCTCGTTCTCGCCAGCGCTAATTCGCGGAGTATGTTCGCCCCGCGGTGTTGCTGTTCGATCCCGGCGTGAATGGGAATGTAACGTCGACAAATGCCACGTGGGTAGTATAAACGTGCTCTTCTCTCGCGCGCCGCGGTGGCAGATAAGGGCGAAGACGCGGCGGCTCCGCGCTGCGATGTGCAACTCGCGATTTAACGCGACAGCCGACGCGAGGTCTTTTGTTCGACGTAACGCAAATGCAATCACGGTAGAATATTATCGAGAAACGACCAAGCGACAAATCAGCACAAGCGAATCGGCAGCGGAAAAATTGTCGGTTCGACCGCGACATCCTTCCATTATCGTGCACAGAAGAAGCAGGTGTATTTCCGGATTGTTACGAAAACATTCGGCGTGTATAGTCGAGACGGTTTGCATATTTTCTTTTCTGGTGAAACCGCATCCGTAGGTCGATTCTGCAATTTTTAACGACAGTGTCGTTATTGTTGTGTGTTATTATCACGCAGATATAATATATGATAGGAAAGCTGCGCAACAACTTATTACACAGAGAGAACGATTTATTGATTCAAATAAATGTTTCTTTGGAATAGTTCAAACGAATTATTTGGTTGACACAACAAAAATATTTTATTGGAACTAAGCCGCAAATAAATATTTTTGTTGCTTCAAACAAAATTTTGTTTGATCAATCGAAAAATTCGTTTGGACTATTCCAAAGAAGCGTTTATTTGATTCAACCAAATCATTCTCTCTGTGTAGCGACATTATCGTTACAAGTTAGAGAATCGGTCTATTAATTGCTACACTCGAAAATCACTGTTTTAAAAATAAATTTTATTAAGCAACGTGAAAACGTGTCAATACATCTGAAAGTATTCCGGGTTAAATCGTTGCAATAATGTTGCAATAATTGCTTCAAGAATTGAATAACTTTGGGGTTCAGATATAAGAAATTTGACGACAAACTGAACTGAAAATCCGTGGAAAAATGTAAATATGAAAATAATGCAAGAGAGAGAAAGTGTTCTCACATTACTTTTATATTTACGAATGCATTAATACGAATACATTATTTACGAATAACATTTTTCCCGAATTTTCAATTTAGATTGTGCTGTTGGATGTCTCTTAAATTTTTGAAGCACAATTATTTAATACTTCGAGGTGTTGACGCGTTTCTACATTGGCCTGTCTACTTTCACGCTACGCATTGTCACCGGCTTGTCACGACCGATTATCCCGCAAGTCCGTGAGCAATGATCCTCAAATATGGTAGTAATTACACTAATTTCACTAGAAAAACAATATTCAAACCGCTTTGCTCATGTGTACATGCGTGTGAATGGACAGTCGTAATTGTCGAGGACCAGGGACGTTGTTCATTTGCGCGAGGATCTTTAACGAGGCATAAAACAAACGCAAAGAATATTCCTCCGTCCAAGTGATTTCTATTTTTAGCAGGCCTCTTTAGCAGGCTTTCACGGTCTCTCTCGGTTTCACCGGGTTCCTTTAAATCGCGGAGGAATTATAATTTTTTTCGTACTTGCGTAAGAGCGACAGAGCAGCAGCCGTATAATTCAATTTCTCGTAACAGTCCGAGACACGTTGAGCACACATCCGCGTTGATAAGGAGTTCCACCTTGCTACACTCTACGAGGCAATTGGAAATGTCACTTATAGTGAACCAGGAAAGAAAACTGCGTCTATTGCGGAGCTGACGTCGTTTACCGCGACGTACGGATCTCGTCTCACGAGAAATTATGTAAATCGCGACTGGATAATTGCCGCATCGAGACCCTCGAAGGGAGAATTCACGCCGTTTTAGCAGAAAAGCAGAAAACAGAAAGGCACGAGCCAATTAGAACTCGTGATAGTGGATAGTTTCTGCTTTCGTATTAGCACGAGTTCCAGTTGATTTCTGCCTTTCTGTTTTCAGCTTTTCTGCCAAGATATAAATTCTTCCTAATGCGCGAATTTTTCAGCTGTTTGATCGTCAGTTTCTCCGCGTGCCAACGTCTGCGACAGCTGAAGATGAATGCTAGAGAGAATTCTATTGTCAACTGCGACAAGCAATAAAATACCGCCGCCCGACCGAGATCAGCATTGCTTTTGTCGGCCAAGAAAAAGAAGCGTGCGAATCGAGTAAACGAGGGAGCAATTACGTCGCGCGACAATTGGATTCTCACGAGAAGAAGCTGAAGCAGTTAGCCATGAGAAAACGAAGTGGTTCGTGCGTCGACGCGCGGATTTCGCCGGTGCTGAGAGGCAAATGCGAAATTCCCAACATATGTGAAAAAATCCGCAGTAGCAATGTCCGCGCGCGCGAAAATATCGACGAAGACGCGCGACAAAGCAGCACTCACACGTTATCGCGCTTGTACCCGTCGTTGTTGCGTCTCTTTTTCTTCGTGGAAAAAAAAAACGAGAAGGGCAAAAGTGTTCCTCCCGCACTTGGCTTTCTGTGACTTGTGTTCGATCGATGGTGCGTCGCCTCGGCGAGCAGCTCACGATCGAAAAACAAACCTTCTCTTTGTTCCGCGCGCCGAGTACAAAACGGAAAACGGACATTTGAATCGCAGATTGCGCGTTATCTCGCCGGAATAATGGCCGTTTAATCGAACTTTTCCCGCCGAATCTGCAATTAGACCCGCCATTGATACATGCTGGGGTCGTCTGCAAGCGCGATAAACCCGAGAGACTCTCTCGTCGTGCAAGACACTCGTCGCTCTTTCGTTTCATTTCGCCGCGAGTAACTCATCATTCCAATCGCATCTCTCTTTCTCTCAGGCCTGATTACACTTCGGCAGAAGTCTTGCTTGACTGGCTCTGGACGATTGCTACTTCCTCTTGACATCGCGACGGGTGGTACGAAATTTCTTTGTTCAGTCGCAAATGTTGACACGATAAAGGAAAAATAAAAGGAAACGGAGAAAATCACAACCCGTACACACGGAGAGTATAGAGTTAGATCTGAGTTTCTTATTTAAATTATGTAATTTAAATTATGTAATACATGACATTATGGTTTGTATTAATAATTATTACTTGAAATTCGTCTCTCTCAAGATAAGATACTCAGATTTTAATTCCAAATTAGACAAGAATTCCCCAGTTGTATGAATCACGATCACAGATGTGTCACATGTTCCATAATTCAAATGTAAAACTTGATCCAACTCTGAATGCAAATCTGAGAACTTCACGTGAGACAAGTTGCAGGTGATAACTTAATAGGGGCCTGAACTTGTAGTCGCAGTTCAGTTAAGAAACTTATCTCTAATTTTAGATTAAAATCTGAGTATATCACCTGAAGCAAGTTTCAAGTAACGATACAGACCAAAGAACTTATATTTGCAAAGTCCCATGAGAAGGAATTCACAGTGTGATCTGTGATCATACTAAAAATGCTGTACCAAACTTGAGCTGCTAAAAGGATCAATTATAATGCTGGACGAGAATGTTGGTTTATAGACTGATAGACTATGATTAGCGCTATCACACACAGGCGACGTTGGTGCAACCGGCCACTTCTTGCTTCCGGCGAGACAAAATCGCGCCGCGATTTCGACGTTCACGACGACGTTGAATTAATGCGTCGATAGCGCGACGCTCAATTGAACATAAATTAATTCACAAGTGACAAGGAGGTGTTTTCAGAAGGCGTTTCGCGCCCGAGAATGCGGGGCACGTCGGCTCGCGCGAAAGGAGAGGAGGAGACACGAGAAATCGCGATCACGGCGTAAATTATGCGGGTAAATATTGCGCACGCGTAATTTCCAATTAACACACGTCGGCTGCAGTCCTGCGACAGTCCTTCCTTCGCGCATCCAACAAGACGCTGAGGATCCCTGATAATCGATCGCCGTCTGATCGTTCGAGCGCAATGAGCTAATTTCTGGCGCGGTGTGTGCTTATCGCGCCCGATTATATTCGATGCAGCAGCAAAGCGCGATAAAAATACAATGTACTACGACGCGTTTCTCGCGCGATCGATTCTCCTTCTTTGAGGAACTTCTTTGCTGCAGAAAAACCAGCTTGCACGTTATAATAAAAAAAAAATGCACGCGTTAAGAAGCGAAATAAAACGAGTATCTTATCGCATAACTTCGATCGAGCTGATTGCGTTCACGGTTAAGGAGATGCTGAAGTGGATGACGAACTCCAAAATTGTCGATAACGTAGAAATGATCGTCGCTGACACAATTGCGCTGCCTTTTCGTGTTTCTTGTACACGTGTAGATTTTATATAAATGTGTACCACTTTGTTTTGCCATATGCCAGCATGAAATATGACCGTGCACATATAGAAATCTCCCCGCGAACTTTTAAGCTTCCACCTTCAGTCGAAAAGATCCTTGATATGCTACAGAACTCTTGCGTCGAATAAATATTTATACGCCACTGACAGCTGTTGATTTTAAAATTTTGTGTCGTCTTCGTCAGCAATGCTCCCATTTATTATTGCACATACTTTCGCGGAATAAGAGCATTTGCATAATTGCGCGCAACCAATACGCGACGTAAATTTTGCAGAAAGGAAGTCGGTATTTTGTCGGCAAAATTTCCAAGCATGTGGTATTCTCATAGTATTGAATAAGATTAAATTAACTAGCAACCGTGGCACGATAAGACCGTGCGCGGTAAAGGAGTTTTACACCCGCGGGCTCCGTTCGCGCGACGTGAACACAGCTCGCGTGTAAACAAATTTTCCACATAACTCGCTCCCGCATAAAATTATCACCGATACACTGTGAGCACCGCTCCTTTTTGCGCGCGCGCTAAACCTACTCGCCACGTTTTCCAGGAACCTATTAGTCCAGATCGGGACGCGAATTATCAAGGCGAACAAAGAGCCGAATCATTCAGGGTAGGGGGAAAAACTCGCCGAATGCCGGGAGAGACGAGCGCAATATCGCGTAAGGGTAATGAACGGTCCTCGTACTAATTACGCTTCTTCGGCGTGAGGCGCAACCATGGAATTATGCGGGTTATATAAACCGTTAATTCTTATCCGTAGACGTACAAGCACGGGAGCGTTTCCGTCTATCCGTTCTTTCGTTCCCGCTCTTAGCTTCGCGTGGTACGCATCACCGTGAAGTCGGGAGGAAGAGGAGGAGGAAAAAGAGAGAGAGAGAGAGAGAGAGAGAGAGAGAGAGAGAGAGAGAGAGAGAGAGAGAGAGAGAGA
>NW_022639558.1:962179-1021254 GCF_010583005.1 Odontomachus brunneus | reverse complement strand
GAGAGAGAGAGAGAGAGAGAGAGAGAGAGAGAGAGAGAGAGAGAGAAGAGAGAAGAGAGGAAAAAGGAGAAAAGATCACCCCACCGTGAGGCGGCTGAAAATCATTACGGTAACTAATAACGCGGAACGTTTTCGGCCACGCTCGGGAATCCGGTTTTCTGCCTTAGCCGGTGGTGCATGCGCGCGCGTGTATTCGAAGCGCATTTCTGCACGCTCGTTTCGCGAAACCGAGACGATAATTCAGCCGGCGAAGACGATAAGAACGAAACGCGCGCAACGCGTAATCACATCCGCACAAGTAATTCATTAAAAAGTTATCGTGTAAATTGATTGGCATTAGAGGGTCTTTGCAATACCGTCTTTCAAACACGGTGAACGTTAAAGTGATCACGTGATCGGGTCTGAAGACGAGAGTGCGTATCGTTCGCCGTCCAGATAACGCGCGACGTTATTTCCGAACGTTATTCACTCGAAAATTAACGTTCATCGTATCTGAAAGACGGTATTGCAAAAACTCTATTAACGTGCCTCCTCGCGAGATTACATTCGCCTCGCGCGTGAACCTGCCGTAAATGGGGCCTGCCGAGGAAAAGAGAAAAGGGTCATTTCTTCCGTCCGCGTCGCAGATAAATCCGAACGCGCAGAAGTCGCGCGACGCTAAAGCTAATGGGTGTAAACGTCGCAAAAGCGCGCGCGCACCGCTATCTGAATCTGTTTGTTCTTTTTGTTAGCTGGAGGCTTCCAAAGCGACATCGTGCGCTGCGAGGTCGAGACGCGAGAGAAAAAAGAGGGAAGAGCCTTCCGCGGTTCTCGCGTACGCGTGTTGTGCATCGCTACGAATTCACCTGTCGCTGTCCGAACGACGTCGCGCTATTTCACGCTGCCGGGATGTCACGTTATCTGAACATTTTGCATTATCGCGCAAACGTCGCGATCGCTTCTCTCGCTCGACGATTCCAGCTGACAACGCACGAAACGATCCTTACGTCGTTTCGTGCGCTATCGCTCAACTATCATTTATCGTCGTTGATACATGGAATTCCTACGCGCAATATTATCGTACATACACGCACACACTCACACACGAACGATTCACTTCCCCGGAGCTTCAGCCGGCTTTCAGAGCGCTAAGCTATCGAACATTATCACCATTATCACAGCTTACTGTAATCACGCTATTGCAGCTCGCAAGCGTAGTGACTCCGTGAAAATTCCCGGTAAACGGTGACGACACGCACGACACGTTGTTACTCACTCCGCGGTGTTCACAGACTCTTCCGATACGTTCCTTCGCGTCCTCCTACGTCTCGCACGCCGCATACGGATCACATTATCGTTCCTTGCTGATAAAGAGTTCGGGCGCGATCGCGGCCGTTCGCGAGGGTCCAAGGC
The DNA here is from genome assembly GCF_010583005.1 of Odontomachus brunneus. Classification (NCBI taxonomy): domain Eukaryota; kingdom Metazoa; phylum Arthropoda; class Insecta; order Hymenoptera; family Formicidae; genus Odontomachus; species Odontomachus brunneus. The sequence continues at coordinate 1,019,862 of NW_022639558.1, read as the reverse complement.
AATCGAAAAGCCGCCGCGCGGTCGTTGGTATAGTCGGCAGGAAAGTTACTCGAGACGAGGACGCAACACTATGCGGCGTGGCGAGGCGCGCACACACTCGTGACACACGCGCTGACGCACGCGGGACGTCACTGAGAGACGAAGCGTGTGGCGGCGCGCGCTCCTTTGGCGCTCGTCCGACTCGGCTCAGTTCGGCACGGCTCAGCTGGTTATGGTGGCGCGCGCGACGCTCCGTCCGGTCAACTGCCAGCGGAGAGTGGCGCGCCTGAACGCATGCGGCGACAATAACCGTACTGCACCGTGCCGCCAGCAGCCGGCGGAAACGAGCCGCCGCCGCCACCGCCACCGCCGCCGTCGTTGGAGCCTCGTGACTCTGAGCCACCGCCGTCATCGGTGTACGGAGCGCCTATCGTAAAATGAGCTCAAAGTGCAAGTGCTGATAGCAGGAACGTATATTTCACTCGCGGCCCCTGGTCATCCGTCAAGCTCGAGGAGTTTGTTCATCAGGCATGTGTTTTTAGGGCGAACCAAGAAGTTAAAATTGCGATAATCAGTATTAAATTTCTCATGAACGGTGTAGGCAAATCGCATGAATCGAAACTTCAATTACGAATGCGTTTTACTGCGATAAATAGCACATTAGATTTTTGTATAATTTTAAGCACTTTGGTTTAAGTGAATAAACTCCTTGAAAATGTATTGAGAAAAAAGAAAGAGAGAGAGAGAGAGAGAGGAGGGAGAAGTTATGACGAGTTAAGATGATATCGTGATACACAACGGACAGATTAGATACGATGTAAGTAAAAATAATCAACTATACACTCATGTAATTTATATTAGGAAATATCGTCGAGTTTGAGATTAACTGGTTGTGCGAATTTACTAGAAGGGCGAGAACTGAATGTCTCGAGTTAGGTGCGCATTAGTACGATGTCGTGTAGCGCGCTTCGTGATTTATGATGTATACACGCCGTATTATTGTTCAGCTCGACGTTCTTGGAGACCAGTTCCAAAATGCAAATAAACATCTGTATGACTAAGCCCTCGCGTGTTATGTCTTTGTTTTCACGGTTCTAGAATTTTGGCCTCGAATTCTCACGTTATTTATCGAGTACCTCGAAGATTCGAATCGTTTTCTACCGCGATTATTTTCACGAAAAGATACACAAAATGACGATATCGCGAACAATTTCTCCAAATTCTTTACAATTAACCTCAAATTTTGCACAATTAATCTCACATGCGGATTGAACGATGAAATACCTTAGAAGAACGGGAAAACAGTTTTTTTATACGCTTAAAGTGGTCATCCATTTGGACAAACGCAATATCCCACATTTATTACTCTGTTCGAATCAGGTGATACGTAGGACGTTCGAAAAGCATTTGTCGCAGAGCTATGCGCTAGTCATTCCAGATTGATCGCACACCTTCTTTTGATTTGCGGCTTGCTCGGTCGATTTCGAGCGCGTTTAAACCTTAAAATATTCTCACAATTGCAGAGTCGCGTTCGTTGAAAAACTATCTCCGCTCATGGCCAAAGAATCTCTCTGTTTGCTTACGTTAACTCGTCTCATTTTCAGCTCATACGTAATCGTGTGATAATTCAACGTGCAGCGATCAGCAACGATTGTTCTGTTTCCAGATACGTGTTTCTGGAAAGAAACACGTAATAAAAGTACCATTGCTCGTTCATGTACCTAATCCTGGACATTTTTATTGTTCTGGTCTTTAAATACGAATTCTTAAACTTTCAATATAAAAATATACGCACATATGTTCTATGTTAAACATTTAAATATTCATTTAGATATATTCATGCATTCTATATTGAATATTGAAATATTTGCGTTCAAATATATGTATATATATTCTACATTGAAAGTTTAAATATTCGTATTTATTAGCCAAAATAAAATTGTCCAGGATTAAGTAAGTGTCTGAGAATTGGTACTTTTAAGGTAAAAGTACTAATACCTGAACATTAATAACTAGACCGGATCATTACATAATTTTAGACATTTTTATTCTTTGAGTCTTTAAATATAAATGTGCGTGTGTTTAAACTTTCAATATATATACATATAATATAATGTTTGTCTGTCTGCATATTCTCTATACACTTTTAAACCCTTCGATTAATCAAATAGATCAAATTTTGCATAATTACTCTTTAGAATCTTGCAAAAAATAAAGGAGCTATATGAACCCCTTTCCTCCGGAAAAACTTCACTCCCTTTTCTTAATTTCATCTTCTTGACACTTTGTGATAACACATCCGGCAACACCTGATATTTTTGGTTAGAAGAGAAAGAAAATATCTGTATACATTGAATATGTACATATAATCTGCGTTGGAAGTTCAAAATATCCGTATTTAAAAACAAGATAATAAAACGATAGAAAGTTAGGTATCAGTGTAATTGACGTCCAGTCATTGGTACTTTTACATTACTTTAAATTAAACGCGGCATTCGGCGTACCTCCCGTCAGAGAATCGCAGATTCCAACGAACCGAACAATAGAAAGCACTTTCTCTCGCGTCTTTGCGCGATCTTCCTCGCGTATCGATCGATTTTTGCGCTTCTCATTCGCTCCCGCACGATTTACAACAACAGACAGTTCATACCGGCTAATTAAAAATCACGTCGCCGATCACGATTGGAGGAGCCGTCGGCGACGGATCCACGATCGATGGTCGTTCCCCGATCTCGGAGCCGACGTCTCGCGGGAGACTGATCGGGCAGCTGGAAAGTTCCTCGAGCCGCGCTCACCAGACGCGCGCGTTATTATCCCCGGGAGCTGCGCGCGATCGCGACCTTCGTGCTCGAATCGTTGGAATCGATCGATCGGAACGGGAGCCGATCGCGAAACGAATCGCCGTGTTCGGGGCGGGTTAAGAGGATAATCACGACGACGATGTCCCGTTTTGCGCTTTATCGTCCCGTTGCCGCCGCTACTTATCGGTCAATCCCTTCGATGCTGAATTATTGTTTGCGAATACGGGGAGGCCGGGTCTAAATGGTCACAGGCGTATGTTGCTCATGTGCTTTTTTAATATTTATTCTTGAAAAAAACAGTAGATGCAAAATCGCGAAATGGACCATTTAGATACTTTTCCCTGAGTTTCCTTAAAATCGGAATGTTAAGAAATAGAAAAAACTGATTTAGTAGTAATGAAGTAAATTTCCGAAATTTTGTATCAATATCCTCCATGAGTGAATAACGTTAAATTGAATAAAGTCATTCATAAAATATTTGAAATCGAATACACTGGACGAAGTAAAGTCGGCCTATAATTAAGGGCTGTGAAGACCTCTCGCGGAGATCCCGGAACTATTAATCAGGATACACATTTTATATGTGGAATTTTCACCCTGCGCTATACTGTATAATTGCTACTGTGTAAAGTGGCCACATTGCTGCATATTTATTACAAAATTTTGGTTATTATAAAATGTACGATTAACAAGATCACAGCGGGGACTAACGCGTAGAACAAGGCTGTCTCTATCATGTTTGTGTAGTCAGTCACAATTATTTGTCTGAGAAATTGTAACTTCGAAGTTCTAAAATATGGGACATCACCCCTACACTAATATACGACGATTTCTTCCTATCTCCCTCTTTCCCTCCCCTCTCTCTCTCTCTCTCTCTCTCTCTCTCTCTCTCTCTCTTTCTATTTCTCTATCGCCTATCGGGAAATCGTTCCTCTCGACGATTTCGGAAATCAGCTTGAGAATTCTTGGCGTGTAAATACGGTCCGGGATGAGCGGCGATGAGATAAGCTCTGGGAAAGCAGATATCGACTTGTGTGAAGTGAAGTGTGCATTACCAGTTGATTGTAAAGCGACGTATTCGACGATTAGATAGGATTAACGGACTGCTTCCGCTTCTCCTCGTGACGATGACGCCTGTCCTATGCTCCGCATAGGATTTACTCTGTGTGAGGTATTCACAAGGTGAATTTTGAGCGAGCCAAACCTTGCACTTCTGCTGAGTTAATAAAAACGTAAAACGTAAATAAATGACCGTGCGCGAGACAAATCGGTTTTGGATTCAGAAACCGTTGAGATGCGAGGAAGTGTAACCATTCGTCGACACGCCGACGAATCTCTCTCTCTCTCTCTTTCTCTCTCTTGGCGGCGTTACGCTCAGAAAAGTACGAAGAAAGAAATAACGTTTCTCTTTTTAGCCTCGCGTCTCGAAGATCACCGGCTCGGATCTTCCGGCCGGCGAAGGCTAGATGTAGATAAACGCGAGAGCGATAACCGTAAATCGTTGCCAACACACAACGAACGTTAGAAATCACGATCGAATTATGCACACGGAGAAATATCGTTCTGCTGCTGAGAACAGCGTAGTTTATTTTTCTCCTTCTAAGTAATGGTTATATTCAATAAACAACATTTTCTCTCTTGCCAATAGTCTTTAAATATACTCGTCATAAATTTGAGAAGAGCTCATTATCATGTATCCAAAAGAATTTATTTTCTTTGCAACAATATTATGAAACCTTATTAAAAAAAAATAGTAAGTTCGTTTTTATGTATTAAGTAAACCAAATTTTTATTTTTTTATTTGATATTCTTATTGGAATGCTAAAAGTTTACTAGGATTCAAAATATACTTTAAATAAGCTTGATGTTTACACTAAGAGAAAAAGTATTTAAGAAATAAAAATGTCTATTTATAGTGGATATTAATAACATATTTATTTATGTTAACATACAATATTTTTTAGGTAAAAAATATATATTTCTTATTAAAATCTTAATTAAAACATTTATTCATTTTATTTAGTAAGAATTTATATTTTATTTAATTTAATTAGTTTTATTTAAAAAGAATTTATATTAAATATGTTATCACAGTGTCCATGGAGCAAATATTTTTTTTTATTTTTTAAATAACTTCTCTCAATGTATGGAATGAAAAGACGGTAAATTACTGCAGGATGTCGGTCCATTCCTCGGCAACAACGTTCTATAGTAATGTTTCCTATTAAAATTTTTCTGTACGCAATTCACAAACACGTATATGCACTTTCCTAAAAGCGCAAATTATTTCTCTCACTTTAGGAGAACATTTTGGAACGATAATGGGGTTATTTTCACCCGATCTACACGTCAGCAGATTGCCCATTCTAACTGAAATATCCAGGACAAACTTGTGAGATACGAAACAAGTGACATTTACTGGAATATAGTATGTGTTTTTCTGTGTGCAAGAATATAATATACGACGTTCTACAACGAGATTATTCTGCGTCACGTATATAGCGTTCTGTCACTCTCTTCTCTTTACCTTCTTCAAATTAAATTCTTTCGTCCGACAAGCACGATATAAATGATATTAGTGCGATGAAACGATATCATCCGTAATAAAGGAGCCAGGTAACAAAAAGACAAAAACAACAACAAAGCTGATATATCAGAGCGACGCACGTGGCAGGCACAACCGCACGAGCCTATGGAAAAAAACAGTACCGCGCGAAAATTCACTTGCGCGCGACTTATCTCGCGATAATATTTACCTCGCGCCTCGAATAAAGACGAGCCATCGCGGGATAAGAAGACGGATCCGTCCGCGCGAGTCGGGCGCCCCGTCACGTTTATTGCGCCGTCACGGGTAAAGTCGAGGACGTAATTCGGCCGGGAGAGAGAGTGCGGATTAGCGCGTCCCGGCAGGTAGCCGCGAGAGGTCATTTTTCTCCTTTTCTTCTCTCCTCTTTTCCTCCGGACCGGTAGTTCCGCGGACGCAGGTGAGATAAGATCGCGGAGAAGCCGGACTCGCTGAGCCGTGGAGAAGGTAACGAGCGATCCGCGACCCGCGCGCGAATCGACTCTCGCGGCGGAAGCGTACGAGGATCGTCGGCGATCCCCGGCCTTTTTTATCGCCCTCTCCTCGCGCCGATTGGACCTGCCGTGGTATTGCGCGTTGATTAGCTGCCAGCCGCGCGCGTCCTACCTCGCCCGACCTGGAAGATCTCGAATGGAATGAGGAGAGAGAGAGAAAGAGAGAGAAAGAGAGAGAGTGAGAGAGAGGAGGGGAACGGGTTAACAGTCGTTCTGGAAATAGTCCAGCGACGCTTTTATGACATAAACGATCGCAGGTGGTCTATTTTCATCTCGCCTTTCGATCCGTCTTATTTCCTGCGGGGGGCCCACTTTAGCTGCGGGCCACGCTCTCACTCGCGCTCACGACGTTTAATTGCGCGACTCGTCGTCGTCGTCGTCGTCGTCGGCGATAAGCGCGAAATCCGGAGCCGCAGGTTCTTGCTTTTGCAAGTGTTTTTATCGGGGCCACCGTGACTTCGGCCAATGACTAAGGCTGACATAATTGGAGCGCGACGCCCGCGTTTTTCCGAACTGTCGCAATCGCTTTTCAAAGGCGACCGCGGGGTACAATTTCGTACGATATTTCCCTATTACGAAATGATCATCATCGCTCGGCCAAACTGTTTGCAGCGCGAACGCGTCACGCCACGCGTCAAGCACACGTGTGTGTGTGTGTGACTCGGATAAAAATAAAGTAAACGCGCGAAAGAGCGGAGGTAAGATTGCGATTCGCGCGGATAAGACTGGAACGAATAGACGCCGAGACGCCAAACGGATATTTTCGCGCGCCTATGTCGAGCGTATTCATCGTGCGCCGTTTTATTCTCGCGTCGAATTGGACTTAATCTCTTTCATAATGATCCGCTCGACAGATTACGCGGAGCGTTAACGTAGACGAACCTCTCGGCCTCTTTCTTCCCTCCCCTCCTTTCTCTCTTTCGAGTCTACACGGAGAGGATATTACAGTTTCTTTCTTTTCTTTCATATAAGTTCTTCTTTCAATTTTATGACGTTTCTAATAGCGCAAGAAATGGACTGTCTATCTTGCTACTGTAGGACTTTGTTAAAACTGGTTTTGAGGTGTCTATATATAAAAGAGACGGACGTATAACACTGGGTTCCCCTCCACAACTAGAAAAGGTTTTTAATCGCCGTCTACCGTATGTACAGATGCAAAATACTGAACACAGCTGTTAATATGATCAGCTGTGCTGAGCTGTGTATGTATGCGATTGATGCGCAACTGCTCAGTATGTTGTAATGAGTAGTGTTAGTGAAAATATATGTGGAGGGGAACGGACTTGTATAGCAAGAGGGCTTATAACGAGGACTTATTGTATTCTCAAAATTTCTTGGGGTGAAATGTCATTCGAAACGAGCGGAGAGTGGCGTTTTCACTCGAGGCAACAGTAAAGATATTGACACTAAAAATTGCAAGGGTGAATATTTCCCTCAAGATCAGGATGAATTCCGACTCCAGCGAATATTTCAGTCCACTAAAGTGACTATAGAAAGTTTCTTCGTGATGACAGAAAACATCGGATCCACTCTTCAATTTTGAGCGAAAATATTCATTCGACGATTCAGGATGGAGAATTCATTTTGCAGGAACGAAAAGTCACTAAAAAAAATGTCACTTTATTTTACGAGTATTAAAATTTCACTTCAAGAAATTTAGAGAGAGAAACACATGTGAAATTTAGAGTGAGAAACACATGTGAATTTCGATAAAAACGCAACGAATTTCGCTAGAAACGTAGCAAATCTTTTAATAGTATATCTCAGTTAAAAGAATTAGCACGTGTGAGGTGAAAGGATAATCAATTGCTGCGGAATGTCGATCTATTTCTAGGTTACAAAAGGGTTTGCAGTAATTTTTACCATGAAATTCTCGCCGTGTGCAATTGAGAAAACAAATACTCGAAAATGTATTTATCGGATACAAAGTTTATTTTTGTGGAATAAAACTTGTTTCTACGAAATAGGATTTATTTTTATAAAATAAACTTTCCTCTCACAAATTTTCATTTATATTTTGTTCTCTCAATATAAAATACCCGGGATTACAGTCTACAGACCCAGGGAAATCCAAGAATGCCACAAATGGCCGAACAACCATATCAAGTAGTATGCGAATATCTTAAACGGTGCGTAAACTCGGCTCTACGATTTGCACAGCTGTTGACTTGGGAAAGCGGCAGAGGAGAAGTCCCGCTCTGATGCGAAAAGCCAATTAAAGTAGACACGTCGTATGATTGATCGATTTGGCGTTAAATACATGGGCGTTACAAACTTAATCGTGTGTTACCGCGACTCGATTAGCCTCGACTCGAAGATACGAGTTTGCGACGTAATGATTTCGCGATATCCCATCGCGGGGAGCTCTCTCGGGGAGTATCATGAGAACCGGATTATGAATCGAGAGATTAGCGGAACCGGGACGAGGAAGTTACCGCGGCGAGCTCATTAGATCGTTACGCGGCTGAAAGCCGCGGGGCGGCGAACGAGCTTTCGGTTATAGCGGCCATCTCCCGGGCGCTTTTTACAGCCACCTGCAGCGCCGATGATCTCATTCGGGATCGGCCAGACTGTCGAGTCGTGGGAACAATCGTCGTGATGCGACTAGCGATCCACGAAGGATCGCGTGAGTGACCTCGAGACCGGCGGCCAGGAGGCCTTCCCGACTTCCGTTCGCTCTTGGCGTATCGCAAACGAGTTTTACGTCTAAAGGGTTTCGCGCGCCGCGATTATCCTCCTCGTCTCGGGCTGCATCGAACGTCGAGTGCGTTGCAAGGGCGAGGATTAGAAAAGAAGAAGAGAAAGAGAGAGACGAAGGGAGAAGAGAGAGCAAGCGAAACGAGACGAGCTATACTTGAGTACTGCCAAGTAGAGATACTTGCGATACTTCGGCATAAACATCGAGTAGTCGATCGAATCGCATGCACAGATGGCTTTCTCAGAAACGAGAAATCGAAGAGCGGAAACTCCGTATAATTGCAGAGAAACGTATTCGGAAAATAAATTAGAAAATCGCTAGAATTGCGCACTCGAGAATTGCGTGTCCGAGAGGGTATCCGGGAAACTTGGAATGTTGAATAAATATAGTGATAGTGGGAATTCACGTTTACATTTTCCACGTATCGAGAATTTATTTAGATGCTGATAAATGGAATTTTTTTCATAATGAAATTATTTAAAGATTAAATTCCAGCAAGACAAGAGTATATGTGAGCCATCTCCCGGAGAGAAATTTTGTGCTCCTTTGCAAAGTGCTGATAACAGCCTCTTTCTCCTTGTTTTGCGGCAGTAACGTCCACCGGTAGATGGCGGCACTGGCTTGAATAATGAACGCGATACATCGCCGCGGAAAGGTGCAGTAAATTCAAAGCACATATACACAGTTGCGTTAATTTCTGCCGGCTCTTTGCCGTTATACGATTACAGACCTCCAATAATTCATCCGCTCGCGATCTCGCTTAGTCGTTTTTACGCGCGAGTTGGAAATTACAGACTGTAATGATTTGATTTTGCTTGGTTACGTGAATTCGTGCGATTCTGGAGGGTTTTCACGGTTTAATTGCTCTACATTATTGGGCATCCGCGACGATGCACATTCGTGGATCTTCGTCAAATCCGTGTCGCGGCGTAATTTGCGAACAATAGACTTTTGTCTGCCGCGTAGATAGCTGATGAATGGAGCGCGAGGAAACGGCGTGATATAAATTAGAAGTTTCCCCCAGGGGAAACTTTCTCATTATTACTTTCTATATTTCGAGCTGTGAAAACTGCACGAAAACCGGCCGAGTTGTTCCCAATAAACAACTTATTACGGATTCTTCGTGAAAGTGCGCATGCACGCCGTCGTATCACTCGCAGCTCGGCCGAATTACATAAGCCACTGCAGGATGCGTTTACTTTTCTCGTAAAGCGAGAAACACGAAGTAGAAAGCGCAGAGGGACGTAATCGAATTTACATCCCCCGGTTCTGTTGTGCGCGTGTTGTGTGCGTGTTGTACGCGTGTCCTCATTAACAAGCGTTGAGAGAAAAAGCGTTGAGAAAAAAAGAAAAAAAAAGAAGAGCTCTCTGCGCTTTGAGAGCGGCAACCTCGAGACTCCAGTGCTTTGCTTCGCCGATTTCATCGGACGCGGAAAAATTCATGAGATGATGTTTCGCAGCATAAGGTATGAAACGTCGGTGAAATCTCAAGCATTCACAGAGGCAACGTGCACCGGTCGACTGAACGCGATACGTAGCCCCGCGATACATACTCATAAGCTATTCGCTGCTAATTATCGTAGAGTGAGCGAAGGATTTGGTGTAGGAGCGAAGTAAATTCACGACGGATTATTTCAGCCGTGCGCGTTCTGAGCTCGCGAGAAACAGAAAAATCGCGGACTCGCTTTGTTTGGAGCTATTTATTTACATATAACATTTTACATATATATTTTATATTTATTTTATATCTGTTACTATTTATTTTATATATTATTTATTTTATATTTTTTTTATTTATATATATTTTCTTATATATAAATCTAAATTTACTGACACAGTCTGTTCGCTAAATTGCTAAAAATATGGTAAAGTTTAAAAAAATTTATATGTCAAAACAAAGGAGAACTATAATATTCTCTCCGTGCAATTGAAATTGAAGGAAAACAAACAATTTCTAAAAGAATAAATTTACTCATGTAAATAGATCGGCTGAAATTGCACAATTTTTTTAATGTAACGAAAGGGGCCATCCGGGTTATCGACTCGAGTCAACATCGTGAGTCACGTCGAGCTTAATACTACTTTTCACGGGTGTGATTAACGCGGGCGTTTCCGCGGGCGCGAAACGGTCCGATAATTATGTTCTTACGGACTTTTGCACCTGAATGCATAGTCATGAGGCAACGGCGAAAGTAGTATCGGCGCGATTAGATCTACGCATTGTCGGGCCTCCGGAAAGCATCCGAGGGAGGTGGGAGGAAGGAAGAGCGCGCTTATGGAACTTTATGAATATTACATGCCTAGACGATACGTTACACGACCGCGTTACGTCGTGACCGCCTTCGCCACGTGACCGAGCATGGCTTGACCTCTGACAAATATGCAGCGTGTTGAGAGAAGTTGCTGTTGAACTCGTAATAATTTCGGTACGTGTTTAGCTCGCACTTCGATATGTGGTAAATATAGTTTTACTATCATAAAAGAAAACAATTGCTCACTTTGCGTTCTTTCTTTTAAGCAGTGTCCAACAAAGAATATTCTTTTGATAATCTATCTCAAATTGAACTCATAAAACATGTTAAAAAAACTTAAAAGAACAATTAGTTTTCTTTACAAAAATATTATAAAACTTTCACGAACAAACATTTGGTTCGACTGAGAAAAAATATCTAAAAAATTGTAAATATTTTTTTTGATAAATATTCATAGCATATTTACTTAAATCTAACTTCTTTGATTTAAATGGTATAGAGACAATTGTTCGCATGAAAAGTTAAAGTTTTCTTCGAATTTGAAGAAAATGTGTATTTTCTTATTTCAAAAATATTTTATATGACGATTAAATGAATATATTATCAGTATCCATTAAATAAATATTTATTAGATGTTTTCTTTTTCATTGCAAGTAAACGAAATTTTTGTATTAATTTGTATTTTGTATTAAATTGTATTAACGGAATGTATTTTAAATAAATTAGATGCTTATGACAAATTTGTGGCAGACATAAATTTCTGAAACTTTTGAAATAAGTGAGACATTTACTTGAATGTAGTGCGTATTTTTCTCTGTGTACGAGGTAGAAATTAATCATCAACTATAATTCCCGAGTTACAATAAAAAATAAAAGGAGGCAAAGACGAGCTGAAAAACTACTCGCGATGCTCCTCGTTTCGACAGGACAGCCTGTTTCGAGGCGGGACACGCAGAAGTATCCATCACGCATTATCGGTCGACTTGCTACGAAGACAGAAAATAATCTATTGATCGGCACGGACGATGATGGTAACGTCTCTGCGAGTCCTTCCCAAGACTCCCCGGATTATCCGTGGATTCTTTTACAGCTGCGATTACTAGCTGGCTCCTTCGAGCGAGGAAATTTTACGCATGAAGGTGCGGTCTCGCGACCCACGCGGGATGCAACTTTCCCACACGTTCGACACGATCAGCATTGGCGTTCTTTATGACGTCGGGCGCTCCGAGAGCGAGAGCTCGGCCAAAGGGATCTCTCCCGAGCAGCGTTGCGTGCCGCACAGAGCGAACTCGTTTTTCCGAATGGGAAGAGTCACGCACGACATGTGCATTTAACATGCACATGTGACGCCGGCCGCGCTGCACACATTCGCACACGAGACAGGGCCGCGTCGGGCCGAAGGTGCAAGCGGCGCATCTTAATTAATTATCCGTGCGGTATGTGTTCCCAACTCGAGCTGCCAAGCCATGCCAATGTGAGCTCTATGAGCAGAAGTAAGGTTGAAGAAACGTTATATGATTGTATTGTCACAGACAAACGATATTAAAATATATCAAATTAGAGAAAATATTATAGTTTTCATAGGAAAAAATATCTATGTCTTCTCACAGAAAAAATATTATAGTTTTTTTTCGTATGAATTCTTTTCGATTTAACTGTTTAGTTAGTTTTTAGTAATGCAAAAATAGACTGTCAATACTATCTTGCTAAGATGCACAGTAAATTTCGCTGAAAACATGACAAGTGTCTTAATAATGCATTTCAGTCACTCAAATATAAATAGCACACATGTAACGGACAGCAAATTATTGTAGAATGTCGATCTATTCCTCGGTTCTAAAATCTTACAGTAATATTTACTATAAAATTCTCTCTATATACAAGAAAGAAGAAGAAAAAAGTGTGAAAAAGAGAAAAGAAATAATTTAATTTAATTTTCAGTCTCGAAATATATCGGCCTCTCTCTCTCTCTTTCTTTTTCTCTTTCCTATCTCGATTAGTCGGAAACCTTGTATAATAATTGCTAAAGCATAATTACACTTTTACTTTTATTCAGTATACCCCAAAGGTAAAATTAATTTAACTTAGTCGCGAATGCATTTAATTAAATGTATCTGAGTTGCATATCGCGAGCAATTTAATCTCGTCGCAACTTAATCATGGCAATGCAGTTTAATTGCGGAGAACGATGTTGTCGTGGTTACGCTTCCTCAAGGAAGAATATCTTATTCTCGCCTTTAACGGAACTACATCAGCTTACAGTAGCTTTATTATACGCTGTAATTTCTCATCTATTTCCTTTTGATCGAAGATGTAGGAATATATGAGAGAGGAGAGCAGTATCGGAAGCTCATCGTCGAAAGGCGTGCGGAACGATGCAGCCCTGCACACATTTCACTTTTTACCGATTTCACCCGCGTGTGTTGCGTTACTGTGAGTCACGAGACGACACGGCCTTCACGCCCGACACTATTTCGGCGTATCTATTTCCTCTGTAATGAGAGTGCATTTGCATTCGCGCAAGTACGTTCTCCGCGGAGCGCGTAATTATTGCCGTTTCGTTCGCTCGTGCGCGTACATGTGTTCGAGCGTGGCGAGATTGCACCGCGAACGAGTGTCTACGGGAATATAATCGTCCTTACCGTTTCGCGAGTAGCACGCTACACTGTGAGAAATCAGAGCATCGATCGTGATCTCGTGGGACGAAATTTTAGCCCTACTTTGGACCTGAACTTTCTAACATCTGCAGTACATTCTGGAGGATCAATGCATGCGTAATACATATAAAAACTTAAATCCCACTTAGCGCCTCTAAGTGGCAGAAAACACATGAAATGCCACTTGTAGATTCTGAAGAGGATTTCTCGGCAAAATTAGTAGGTCAAATAGAGTAAAAAGAGGTTGACACAAATCGTTTCAAAGTATCAAAATAGACGAGGGATATTGAGATATTGAGATCAAAGGTAAGATCAAAATTTCAACTCGGGTTTAACCTTTATTTAGTAGACCCAAAAAATTTAGGAAACAAATTTTTTATGTGTTTAAGCAAAGTAAATAATGCCTCCTAAATACAATTATGTTGTTTTTAAAATATCATGTCGAAAACATTCAACGATTTTTGAAAATCAAAACCAGATGTTGCTTCAAAGTAATTACGATGTTAGATAAATGAGTCCTATCATCCTCGGATATAATTGATGAGAAATCGATGTTGCTTGAGAGCAACATTATCGAATAAAGGGTTAAACCCGAGCGTCCTAACGACATTTTCGCAACGGCGAATCTGTAAGTAAAGATCACGTCCCGGAGGAGACCGTGACTCCTCGGAACGAGAATTCCCTCTTGACGCCTGAATGCCTTCGGAAAAACCTGCGAGCGGCTAATCTAACGGCACTGTCGACTCGCAATTTCCTCTCCTCGTTATCCGCGACCTTTGACATCGGAGTGCTCACCCTTGATTCTTTCGAGTCTCCTTCGTCGATCCCGCAACCGAGGGAGAGCGAGTTTGTCGTTCGCTCGGGACGAGACGACGTACACACATGGCAATCGCGATTCTCTCCGGGCGTTTGGCCGGACGCGACGAGACCGACGGTATAAACATTAACGAGGAAGGTAAAATTTCTCAGCCGCGCGTATGCAAATACGCGGATGTGTAGTTTCGTCAGGCGAAACAATTACTCCCGCCGTGGCTGTGATCTTTACGGTCTGACGGCCATTCAGCGCACTAATTGTCGTCGCGTTACTAACCAAACAATTGCACAGCGCTGCAAACAGCCACGGTTAAATGGCGTAATTAACGTCGGCGTGGAATATTCAGCTAATGAACGCGACTCAAATTGTTTCCAAGTTATTGGCCAAACGAACGAGCAAGCGTGACGTTGCGTTCTTGAACAATCATTTGGCACAGCCCAGCTTGAGAAACAAGGTTGCAGCAATGATCTATTTTGCGGTCGGGTTTGCCGACGAGAAGAGACAGACACGCACGTGTGAGGTGCACGTTATTAAAAACTTTGAGTTGCGTGACTTCTATCTTTATCTCGCGAATAACTTTTTCAGGAGCGTCCTGGTTTCGAGACTCGCGATCTCTCGTGTCTTTCTGCTTCGAACGATCTGGGCCGCGATCCGTGTTATCAGACGAGTCTCTTTTTACACGAACGTAACGCGAATGTATCAGTAGAATCGTGATTCGATTATTTAAAGGTGCTGCGTTACTTATCATTTAAAGACGCACGTTTGAAAGAAAGTTTTGAGAAATTTTTCCTAAAAAGTTGCTGAAAAGTTTTGACAAATTTTTAAGAAATTGATAGGAATTTGTTCAGAGCTGATTTATTTATTCCCAAGCGGCACTTGAGAGGATTCTTCTGTTGAATAAGACGTTTCGAAATGCACACAATAATAGCGGACAACCTCTCTGTCCACGATCGTACTTTCTGATACTTTCAATGCGCGAAAGGAAGACTCATTTAACAACATTGGCCGCGGGATAATACAACATGTTTTCGAAGCCGGATTTGTACATACAGGCTCGCGACGCAAACGACAGGAACAACGACATTTCCGGCCATCCGCCTAATTATGCGGTTTACAATTTAATCGAACGCGCGACAGCGCGATACATCAACTTGTCGACGGTATATCAAACTCCGACAGTGAGTTATCAGCCTGCTTGAAAGGATCTCCGTACGGAGAGCGCGCGAGGAAACCTACGCCGGCGGGGTAGGCGCGCATACACAACACACGTCGCGTCTTTTTTCTGTCGCGCAGCGCGATTAATTACGGAGGCGAGACGCATGCGTCGTGACGGCGCGTCGAAAATTTCCATTCAGTCGTCTAACAGCTTGAGCCACGTAGCCGATTAACGATGCAGCGCGCGAATAGCTACGCAAATATCGTCGCGGCTTTATCTGCATTTGCAGCTTTGCGAGGCGTGACGACGCGACGCGGATGCTTATTGGTGAAACAAAAATAGTTGACAATTTCGCGAAATCGGCCGCTCTCTCGGTGTGTTGGCACAACCTTATCTCGCGCTTTTTTATCGGGGAAACGCCGTTTGGCGCCGTACGTCACGCGACGAATCGCGACGGCACATCTTGAGACATCATAACACAGCAATTGTGACGCGTTGATAACGCAAGCACAAGCACTTCAATGAAGTGGCGGCGAAAGAACGGTAAAAGAAGAAAATCGTTTGAATGATACGTCTCGTGATCTACATATTAATTTCAGTTGATGCTCCTGTCGATATACTCAAGAAGTGTCATCTCATAATAGTGGATGTCTCTTATATTAGTGGCCTCAAGAGGATTTCTAAAGTCAAAAGGAAGGATATTCCACCTAATAAAAAGAATTGAAAGATTCTTTACTAAAAGAAATTTCTATTAAGACTAAGACTTGTACACTGTAAAAAAATATTAAAAAAATGAAAATATTTATTCGATAAATACTATATATAATAATAATTTACTAATAACATATTTACTTAAATCCTTTCATTTGAATATAATAAACAATTGTGTTTTCAGAAAACTTATATTTTCTTATTTGAAACAAATCTCATATTAGTGAATAAATATGTCATTAGTGTTTACCACAGAATAAATATTTTTTATTTCTTAGATATCTTTTCTCTCTCACAGCGTGTACTATAGATAGAAGTTCCTCTAACTTGAAGAATATTTATATTGTATTATTATATTGTATTTTAAATATTTTTCTTTTTAATTTTCTTTTAAAAGAACGCGACTTCTTGAGAACAATATAAAATTCCGCTGATGAGATTACATATATATATATATATATATATATATATATATATATATATATATATATATATATATTTTTTTTTTTTTAAGGTGCATATTAATTTCAGTTGATATCTCAACAATCGACCTCGTAACAGCTCGAAGAAATAATTCTATGAAAATTAATATTGCATGATTTTATGTATAAATTCACAGACTACACACATGATATTTATAAGAGTTTACACATAAAATCGCGTACTACATCTTGAATACGTAATATCATGCACGTGCGGTTATTTTTTCCATCTTCCTTTTCCGCGTTTTATAACCGTTCCGTGCGATATCGCTGGGAAACACTACCGCGTATGGGAGGCGAGAAATCGACGGGAAACGATTTCGGCAATCGCGTATGTTACGACCGCCGTCAGTCAGTCAGTCAGTCAGTCAGTCAGTCAGTGAATCGAACGCCGAGAGATTTTACGGGAATCTATTCCGCGTCGGTGGCTCCTTTCGTGTTTCGCCGATATCAGCGCGATAAATCTTGCCATTCATAGCGAACAAACCCGGCAGCATCGTGCCGGGAAATTCACTCGGAATCGGTTTCGGGACGAGACCTACTCGCCGTTCGCGCCCGGGGCAGTGACGGATTTATCAATCATAAACACGGTCCGAGATCGTCTTCATGCGCGCGTTACGAAGGTCGCGAGCGGATTTTAATCTATTTTTGGCGACGTACTGCCGCGACGCGAGAGTTCGTTTCGCGCCGATCCGCATATAGATCGTACGTGCGGGCAAACACAGCCGGCGATTAACCGATGATGATATTTTATCTCGGTTGGGGTGGGGAATAAAGTGAGATTCGCTTCGCTCAGCTCGCCTGTATCTTTCCAGCGGGCTAGATAATTTCACTCGACCTTCCTTCTGCTTGCAAGCGCATCGCACGCTTTCGTGAGCTTATCGCTTTTTCCTCACGATTCGTTCCACGTTGTTCGCAAACGCGCGCGGTATGTTGCAAACATTTCCACTCGCAATTCCGTTTTTTTTTGCGTTCAGGTGAAGCTGGGAACTGGGATTAGAAACGTTCCGTGCAGAGTAATATACCAGCTTGAAATTTAATAATCTCGGATTGCTTATGAATGTGTGCGCGCATCGCGGAAGTCGTAAAGCTTCTGCAGAACGAAGAGAACCGGTTTCCTAGTCTTTCGCGATATGTCAAAGTCACGATAAACTGCTTTTGAACATATTCTCCAATATTGACGCGGAAGCGCATGAAATCGGAAAAAATTTTATCTAATAAAGTACACGGAGAAAATATTGCAGTACAAATTATGTTTCATATCACAAAGCTGAACTGTACTGACATTGCAGTAGAAATTGCTACAAAAATAGTAAATTTGATGCCGAGAATACGGTATAAAGAACGTTTAAACAATTGCGATAATATTGCATTCAAACGAGTGTTGCATCTTTAATTAGATATACAATAATTTCAGTTATAATTTCCGTATAAGATCAAACATGACAAAAAATTTCGTTGCAATTTTCACTGCAATATTTTCTACGTATAGAGAGCACAGCCGACGCGAATGAACGCGCGAATCGCAAATTATCGTGCGGCTTATTCATAAATTACTTTAACAACGGAAGCGTTAATCTTCCGTGAGGCGTTGAAAAAAGGGTCCGATAAAAAGCGCAAGCTGCCGTTGTAATTTCCGACCTATAATCGCGTCGTAAAGTATCGGTTCGCGGCATAATTCGCAATGTGCATCAATTAAAGTCCTATAAAATAAAGACACTTTTTCATCGACCAGCGCGTCCTGTCCGCAAACGGAATGCTATCCACTGTATACTGCTCTCGCGCTGCGAATAACAAACGACGATTGTGCGGCGATAAATAAATACGAGGAAAAAAGCGGATCGGTGCGAAAGCGCGCCCCGACACGACATTGTTTTTAACCGAAGCGGAAATTTCAACTAGTTTCTCGTTTTACAGCGAGACCCTCGTCTCGCGCTAACTCGACTGTTATAGTGTTTTTTTTTTTTCAAAAGCATTTTCATGCCGTTTTTTCACTGATACAAGAACTTCGATTCCCCGACGGAACACACGTATTCAATGCGCCACACACAAACGCCGATAACGTATACTAAAGAATAAATATTAATATTTGTAATTATAATCACATAGAGAAATAATTACTATAACTTACACTGACAGAAAAATATAGTTGCCAGCTATACGCTTTTATGATTTTAATCACAAAAATAATTAGAAGAACCATTGTTTTAATAATTGTTATTAGAAAGATGGTTCTTCTAATTATTTTTCTGATTAAAATCACAAAAAAGTATAGTTGATGTCAAAAGCAACTATATTTTTCTCTCAGTGTATGATCAAGAAAGCTATTTTTTCATTAAATTCTACTATTATGTTAGTGATGATGATCTTATATGCATGTCACCACTGCTATTTTTGTACAAAAAATATGGCTGGAGCTAAAAATAATTATAATTTTGGTTAGACCGACCATCTTTTTTCTCTCAGTGTACACCAAGAATAAAAATACTTGGAAATTTATTTATGAGATATTACAAGTGTGAACACATATATTACTATTGAATTTCATAGAAATAAACTTCTAAGCTACATCCCACAAATAAGTTTTCAAGTATTTGCATTACAAGTATTTTTTCTCAGCATAAAAGCAGTGTTGGGCATTAATACAGAAAGTTTGGTTGGATTAATTAAATATCTGGTGAAATATAAACGAATCAAAGTTGCTAGAATTCGGTTCAAGTTAAGATTTCTGGTTAACGTGAACAGCTGTAAATTCTAGTTAACTCTGAAAAATATTTTTTAACTTGAACAAAATTACGATAACTTCAACCGGAATTTCTGATTTGTTCATATTTCACCAGACATTTGATTAATCCAACCAAACTTCCTTTTCCTTTTTTTCTTTGGAAATTTTATTTAACTAAAATAACTTTTGAATCAACAATCAAATAAATCAATCATATGTGTAACCACAAATAATTTTATCGATTGATAGAATTAATTATCAGTCAGTGCACAATCAATCAAATCAAAGTTTGATTAATAATTAATTTCATCGATCGATCAAATTATTAGTAACTTTACGACATGACGAATGGTTAATTTTGATTATTGATTCGTTGATTATTTAAGTCGAGTGACATTTTAATTGATCAATGTCCAACAATGCGCAAAAGTAATACTGTTCTTTCGATTTTTTTACACCGTCGCGGCGGCCATTGAAGCATCTCGCTCTGCCCATCATGTGCTTTTCGACACACGAAATTCTGACGACCGCGTATTTGCGGAGTGTTTTTTTCGCATGACAGCTCTAACAGCCAGATAATGAATTGTCAGATCGTCGCGGCCATAGGAATATTTTTGTATCATGCAGCGAGATCAAGAGTTACACGATTTTCGGTTTTATGCGAATAAGATTGAAACCATTACAATTAAAGCCATTGTGATCCTGCCATTATAATTAGAGTCCCTTATGCGATTTTCAATCTCAAGCGTTACGGATTTCACTTTTTTAAAAAAGGATATAATTAACACTTTTATTTTACATTTAACAAGTTGCTATTGACTATATTTTTATCACGCTTGTGATAGTAAAAACTTCAAACATTAAATTGTATTATAGTCATGATGCAAAATGACGAAAAAGGTAATTTACGTTTGATACTCGCAATGCATTTTGCCGACACGAGTCATTCTCACTATACATATACGTCATTTTAAGGGATCAATGACCAGACTCGATCTTCTAGAGATACTAATCCTCGTCATCGTCGCGTTTCTACCTCTGAAAGACGCGGCCAAAGAATCGCCGTCTAATCTGATCGACCGCGACGGGAAAAACGGGATTTCCACTTCGCGCCGTTAATTCCTCCTCGGCGTCATTCGCGAAACTAGACGAGAACTGAAACGAGACGCCGCTATTTCCGGAGTTGGCGATTTATCACACTTTTTGCGTGTCTCCCACGACGTTAAGATAAATCGTCGGTCGATAAGAGATATTTAAGCAATATCGGAGCTCATTAGAGAGAGACGAGTAGGTGCAGCGCCATTAACCGGCTAGATCGCATTAATTATGTCGCGGCGTTAAGCAAGCGGAGCATATACGCCGCGTTTGTTCGCGATGATTAATTTCTTCCCCTTTTTTAATTCATACGATTCACCAGGGAATCATCGTTATCATCGCGGCTCGTCGGCGATTCGATGTTTTCGTATACGCGCGCACGTCATTATCGGCGTGAGCGCGAAATGACAATTAATAATATATCGCCATTCGCGCTGCGAATTCGTTTTCCTATATACGACCCGCGAGATATCGCGCGGAACTTTAATGATTACGCGACAATGTTATTATTCGCAGCATTGTTCACACGAGAACGAGCTCATCGCGTGCATTTTCGCGCCGCGTGTTGTAATCGCGAAAGTGTGGTTTCGGTGCCAAAATTACACACGGGATGTCTGGCGGTGACATATTAAACTCTCGTGTACGTGTAAGTCAGATCAAATTGAACTAAAAATTCCTCTACCATTTTGCGAATAACGTGTAAAATTTTGAGTTATTGATTAAAGAACAGTGATGAACGTGCATGATTCTTCGACAATCTTCTTTAATTAATAACTAAAAAATCTATGTAGATATTTGCGAAATGGTAGAGGACGTTCAGTGTGACGTAGATTAGTACACAGAAAAAATTCACTTGAAACTAATGTGCATTCAAATTACTAATCATTGCTTCATATATGAGTAACATAACGTATGTAATGCTCTTAGAAGAATTTTAAAGTCTTGAATGTCGACAATGTCAAGTGTAATATTATTCGAGTATCACAACAATTTCATAAGAAGTACAATATGATTCTTGTAATGATAATGATATCTTTGTCTAATGTTCAAAAACGTCATACTCTCGACCCAATATTTTACACTTTCGATTCGTGAAAATTGTTTTTGGGCAGTAAGAATATATTTTTTGTTGAATTGAAAATATATCAATATAAATAACTTATCTTCGTTTGACGCTCACGTAAACTCGCTTTAAGATTTACATGTGAAAAATAGAGATATTTTTAAAACAAAAATTTTCTCTTTTTCTATCTATACTTTACTATCATATCCTGCACTGTATTCCGTGCGATCTGTCAATTTTGTTCAATAACTCAAAATTATTCGCAAAACAGTAGAGAAATATTTTGTTTAGTTTGACCTAATCTACACGATAGTTTTTTTGTGTTATCGTCAGGCACCCTGTATAACCGAAGATCAACACTTGCGAAACTGTTGTCCGGCATTCGAGTAAATTCGAATGATCACCATCTCGATACTACGATTATCAGTCGTAAAACCGGCCGTGGCTGATACTCTTTTCGAAATCTGCCGGGAGTCCGCGGTGTCGCAATACGAACTTTCGACCAATTAATTATGTCGCTCTGGCGTATTGCGCACGCAAATGCGTAAACATATCGACGACCGAGCGCGGTATTTTCCATCACACGAGGAAAGTACATACATTCACATGCGATGAGACAATTATTATTGAATTGCGTTAAAGCAGAGATATCAATTCCCGAACACACGTACACAATCCTCGACATTCTTAATTGTTTTGGATTTCAAATACGAGTATTTAAACTTTCAACACATATAAAAAAAAATATATATATATATATTTTACATAATGGAATATTGAATATAATAAAATTTAATAAAATATAATAGAATATATGTATATATAAAATATATATACATATATATAAAATATATATACATATATTAAGAAGAAAATGTTTAATATCTGTAAATAATAATCACATAGAGAAGTAATTACTATAAATTATGGCCAAGAAAACCATTTTTCTAATTAAATTCTACTATAATGTTAATTATAACCTTATACACATGTTATTAGTACAATTTTTACTACAAAAAATGTGTTTGAGGCCGAAAATAAATATTAGTCGATCATTTTTTTTCTCTCAACATATATTCTATGTTCGAATATTCGCATTTAAAGACCAAAGCAATAAGAATGTTCAAGATTAGATACGTGTCCGCACGCAAAAAAAATTTTAGTTGGTGCAACCAAATAGGAACCAACTGAAAATTAAATAATCAGAAGCGATATCTCTGTTATGAAAACTAATATTTTTGTTGTCGTAACCGAAAATATTCGTCTGAACATTCAACGATATTAGAACTCGGTTGAGGCAACTGAGAACAATCGACTATACAGAAGTCTCATAAAGGAATTTTTCCGTTCCTACAGCCGAGTTTTTGTTTGACCCCTGAACAGAATTCTTTTTTCTGCGCGAGAATTAAAACTTTAACCTTACAATCGTGACAAAAAACATTGTAATTGCTACGCAAGTGCAAGGGTTGAGTCCCGAATCGTATTCGTCATTGAGAACGAATACGATCGCAGTAGAGCTCCCGCCTGACGAGACCGGCAAGTCATAATTCGTCACGTCACAAATCAATACAATACTAACACTGACAATCAATAAGCGCGAACGCCAGTTATTTTTGCGACGTCCGCTTCGCTATCAGATCGATAACCTTCAATTGCTAGCATTATTATTAGAGGCCTTGGTGAGCGCGATCTAAAAATAGTTCGCGGCGTTCAAATTTGTATACTGCATATTTGCGGGACAGAAACGGCGGGTTTTGACGTTGACGCACGGAAGAATCAATGCCCGCGAGCAAACAAGAGAGATATTTTCGTTGTCGATTGTTAGTTCAGATTCTTGCTACATCATTCATGCCGTTCAATTGTTGCACACAAGTTTAAAATCAAACAGCGTCGTATCAAAACGCCAAGAGATGCGGAAGAGATCTCCCCCTCTGTTTTGCCTCTTATTGTCGCAATCACAATACACCCAGAAAAACACAATATCATTCTTAGTCCTCTTATATGTGGCCTCAAGGGGATTCTTCCAAAGCTAAAAGGAAAATATTCCAAGCACAATATTCTTAAAGTTACAGGAAAATATCATCTTTTATCTACAGTACAAGTCTTGCTTGTCGCGTCTTTCATATCGCACGTAAGAAGACATTCTATTTCAAAGTAAGTTCTCTATTTCATAGTCCTCTTAACTCCAAAGAAAAAAAAGTTGGAAAAATATCTAGTGAATTTTTTATTACACGGGAAAAAGTGTCGTACGACTGAATAGGGACCAGATAAAAATTCGGCGGCGTGAAATGATGTTTCTGTATGAAGAAAAAACGTTTAGTTGAATTACCTAAGTTTCTGATGAAATATGAACGAATTGGAAAATGCCGGTTAAAGTTACCAAAATTCTGATCGAAAGTGGAATCAGAATTTGGAGTCGAGAGTCCCGCTAAGAATGAGAGTTATATTTTACATAATTATTGAGAATTATATTGCTACAATTACATTTGAATTATATAAAGAACCAGGTTTAAACTATCTAGTATGTGTGTGTGTGTTTTGCTCGGCTTTTTACATTTAAACTTCGGTCCGCGCGCATCCGCGCTAATTTATCGTCGTTTAGGGATAAAAACAAATCGCGTTCGAATCGCTCCCGGCGGCGACCACTGCTCGTTTCGCAGATCACCGAATCTATGAATGAGAACGACTTCCATCGATGAGAGAGGAAGAAGAAGAAGAAGAAGAAGAAGAAGAAGAAGAGAGAGAGAGAGAGAGAGAGAGAGAGAGAAGAGTTCGTAAAATTCTCGCCGAGTTGCAAGTCTTCTTTTTGCCATGGAGTTGCATGACTCGAGTCGCAGTTAAATTTGCATCGCGATATCATTTCGGCCGTAGAATTTATTCATAAGGCGATAAACAGACGGCGATTGCGGCTTATCACGCGGAGAATGCTCCGTCACATTCCTCCGGCCGCGGAGGGTATCGTTCGCATTACAAGACGACGTTATTATTCGGCTCTGTCGAGGCGCGCGCAATCGCGCGCAATGAAATATCGTCGACATGACGCACAAGTTGATCTCGATGCGCCGCGATTCGTCGCCAGCCAGACGAGGAGGATTCCATTGGCCGTTTAGGGACGCGACACGTCTACCTGAATATCGTGGTCTGCCAGGAACATCCTTCTCTGCCACGCTCGCACGAACGGAAATCGCTAAATGGCAGGTTCGCGCCGGCCGTGCTGCAATTATATATGAGACTACGTCGATAGTCCGGCGCGATCGTCGACCCGCCGCGGGAAATTGCGGGGAATCCGTGGATTTTCGCGTTATATATCGTACGTTGCATCTCATGCAAGTGTTGCGCGTCGAGTACAGCGGGTCGAGTACACTTTAAACGATTCACTTCCGCGATAGCGGCCGAGGGAGGGATCGTCGGTGCGTCTCGGACCGGATTCATGTGGACATAGGATGGGAGTTTCATCAAGGCCGCACCTATCAAACAATTCAAGCTCCCCCAGTGCACCGTGCGAATATATTACGAATTATTTAAAATATTCGGTCAGATGGAAACATGACGATGATCGATTCCGTCGAATCGTCGATAGATATTAGAAGATTGAGAAAATCTACGCATATAATATAGAACATCTCTGTCTATAAGTTTCATATAAACTCCTAAACTTTTTGATCTGGGCAAAATTTTGCATAGTTACTCTAGGAGTATCTCTGCGGAAAATATAGGCCACCACGAAATCTGGACACTTCATTCCCTCTTCTTGATTTCATCCCTTTGACACTTTGTGATAATCTAAGCAACGAGGGACGAGTAGTTGAGTATATGAACGACATCTAACGATAAAAATGAGAAATAAATTAGCAATGAGAAGTAGAAACAACATATTCTCGGTTTATATATATATATATATATATATATATATATATATATATATATATATATTATTTCGTGCGTGCTATAAACATTTAAAAAGAAATCGATTAAGGTACGATTTTGGCTCCCTTTCTTATCTTATATCTTTGGGAGAATTTTTTTGAGGCCATATATAGAAGGATTTCCGTTAAGAATAAAATTCTTTCAGTAATCTCGAGACGCGTTGCGTTCATGGATTTTTACAAACATAATGTTATTTATGCGATCAGAAGGTACTTCGCTCCGCGAGCAATTCCGATACGATTCAATCCGCGCTGATTACATCGCATTTCGTATAAATACGTTTCGCGCGCAACCAGATGCGCCCAATAAGCTCGCGTCGATAGAGACGTATTTTTCTGTCCGCGACTCTCTCTCTACGCGCTCCCGTTCGAACGGAAAACATCCGGTCGCGACGCGGCAGAGTCTCATTTTCATCCTTTCAGAAGCGCGGAAACGCGTTAAACGAGCAATGTACGTCACGTTTCCCTCTCTTTCTCTGTGTCTGTCTGTGTCTCTCGTTCTCTCTGTACTGTGAAATGAAAGGAAAACCGCCTGATAGCGCGAAGCACCCCACACTTTCTGCATTCTAAAAATTGCGAGGTCTCGTCGCGTCACATACAGGAAGTACGAACGTACATTTTCGCGTGGGTTCTGCCCGCGGAATTACAATGGATCGGCGCGTTTACGAGTAGACGTCAATGGCGAGACAGAGAAGGGGGGAGGAATAGCCCTTCTGGTCGAACACGTGAAATACACGATAAGAGCAAAATGAAATTGGGAGGTCTGACGCTTTTGTTGGCAACTCCACGAAAACGAGATGGGAGCGACCGGATTAATTGAATGCGCAAAGTTGAGCGCAGCTTTTGTGAGCGAAACTAACAGGCGAAAGAAAAAGAGAATGAAATTGCAGGGGCTTCATTGTGCTTTCTAGATTACGATAACGCTGTAGTTGTGGGCGGCAATGCTTTGCCGTTATTCTTTCCAAGGGAAAGGAAGATCAAACATTACGATGTAATCAACCAACCGTGAATATGCGCGGGCTAAGGAATCACCTTGTAAAACTGCTCGCACCGCTGCAATTTGGGAAAGTCAAACTGATTTTACCACGAGACAGTGTGCGGCATGCTTTACGTCTCACAGATCATTAAGCAGACCGAGTGCAGCGAGTTCCTTGCGTTTCCGCAAGGCAGCAGCACGAGTCAGAATTACATGAGGGAGATAGTGCAAAAGGACGAGTACGCTGCCGAGTTAAACTTCACCCGCATAATTATACGGCCGGTATGATGTCTTATTGCTGATTACCGCCGTCTGAAAATAGCTGGAAGGACACGACTGACAGTTCCGTGACGCCACGCGTAAGGCCCTTCCCCGCGCAGCCCTTTGAGGGCGCATTATTCTCGGTGTAATGGAATGTGTAATACGTGTGGGTCTTTCAATTATTCGATTAGTAAACCTCGACCGGGCTCATTTTACGGCCGTGATTTACTAACGTCGTAGGAGCCGTACGAATTTACTAGCGGGACTGTCGACGACTTCGCGCGTGACAATGTAACGGGGAATCGGGCGTAATTGAAGTCTCAAAGTCCGCAACACACGGAACGGGTGCGAATTCCAGGTGTTGCACCTGACTTTTTCCGAGTGACACACACGTGCAGCTCAAGGTTTACGAAGAAGGAACTCACGGACGTCGAGGATCGCCTGAGAGAATGTCGGTAATTGAAAAGCTCGACTACGAATAATACACGGAAAACATTTTACGATAAAAATTGCTCGTGACCAGAGGAATAGATCGACATCCCACAGTGTTTGACTATCCTTTCATTACATACACTGAGAGAAAAAATATCTAAAAAGTAAAAAAATATTTATTTGATGTATATTAACAATATATTTACTTATGCGCATATTTTTACGCTGAAAACACAATTGTTTTAAGTAAAAAAATATACATTTTTTCAAAATGTAACTTTTCATTAAATCAGTTGTTTAAATAAAAGAATTCTATTTAAATAAAATAATTTAGATTAAAGTAAACATGTTTTATTGGTATACCTACCGAATAAATATTCTTTTATTTTTTAGATATTTTTTCTCTCAGTATACGTGTTATTTATATTCTAGAAACTGAAATGCACTATTATTTGCTAAAAATTATTTGCTACATGTCAGTGAAATTTACTATATTTTTGGCAAAACTTACCATGTTTTTTTGGTAAAATAGACCTGACTGAGTTTATTCTCTCCTGCACCACTAATACAGCAAGATCGAAACGAATTTACATGAAAAAAGGCTATAATATTCCCTCTGTGTGAAGAACTCAAAACGAGTTATGCAGAAGAGCGAAATGATTTTTGAAAGAGCTCTTCAAAACAGTTCGATACCTGCTCATCCCATAAGGAGAGTCTTCACCCGACACCTCAGGGTCTTGAAAATCCTCGAGGATACGAAATCCTCGTTTGACGTGCGATTTACGTTGCGTTTGACATTCTGAGAGCGTGAGTCACACGCAAATGAATCGGTTTCGCGCGCAGACTTCCTAGTCAGGCCGTGCTAAGAAAATTCGAACCTTGATTGATGTTTGTGCGAACAAACGAGGCTCGTCAGCAGGCATAGTCCACCAGCTATAATCTTCGCCTTCGCAACAGCACTAATACGGGCTCGCGTGCGCACCTGTGCAGGCTGCGAAGGTGCGTTGCAGCTTGCGCGCGGCACACGTACGCGTCTCCGCGTCGGTGTTCCACGTACACATACACACACACGCATGTACGCTCGACAGAGGCGTATACACACAGAGACACAGGCACACATATACGTGCGCGCTTGTTCACCGTGCATGACAGTGAAAGGAAACCAGCGAAAACGCAACATTACGCGATTGACAGACGTGGAATGCGCGCGCGCGGCTCGATCACTTCTCGCTGGTTTTCCTTCATTCGTCCCGCGAGGGCGGAGACTTATGGCTTTCGCAATATTGGAAAGTGCTCGGCGCATTGTCCTTTATGCGACTGACACACAGTAACAATACGGCGAGGTTTCCGGTGTACCCGGCGAGACTTCAACATCGCCCGATCAGCAACTAGAAAATGCGACTCCTTGCGCGACGACAAAGGCCGGGCTTATGTTCAAGGATAAGAACGAGATTTTTAATTCCGTAAATAAACCCGTAAATATCGGTCTAGCGAAGTAGATCACTGAAAATTGCTTCAATCACTGCAATAGAAATAAGTGGACTTCATTATATTCTACCTATAGGGAACAAAATTTGATTGTATTAACGTGAAGTTTGGTTTTAATGGATGAACAAACGCGTCCTGATTGACGGAAACATATTTTGAAAAATATTTGAAGATATATCTTAGATATATTATATAAAGTTTATTTCTATGAAACAAGAAGTTTATATATCAGAAGCAAATTTTCAAGTATTTTTTCTTAGTGCAGAATTTCTGTGTGGTTTTTACGATAATAAATTTCTAAAAATTAAATAACAAATCTAAATAACAAATCTAAGAAGCAACAGATCTGTTTTCTTTGAAACGGTTCGTTTATTACAACCGCGCGAACTTCAAGTATAATAGAATCAAATTTTTCTCTCGATATATTATCCTTTCAATCCGAGACTGAAGAAACAATAACTGGTTTTCTTTTAATTTTCTATCGCTTACCGCTAATTTCTGGGCTTGTCGCTAATTACTCCGTATTAAACGTTAAAGGTTTAATTACCATCGATTTGCCTTAATATACAGCAATTATATATAGCGTATGCAGACTCCGTGGTTTACGAATTAAACATTCGAGGACCAATTAAGCTCGTTCGGTAAACGCTTTTACGAGATCAATTATGCAATTAGCGATCGAGTTTCGTATTACGCTCTCTCACTGTTCGGGTGATACTTCACGGAGCGACTGCGTGGACGGAAGCTTGACTTTTCCTGTCTCGTTCGAATCTGTTACGTTTCCCGAGAACGAGTCGCTAATTCACTTAGCACACAAAAATTTCTCTTCTTCGTACTTTCTGACACTGTCGGTAAGACAGATTAATTAACGATGGATGTTACGCAATCTGTGATCAGAATCTCCGCTGCGTTGGATTCTAGGAAACAAACTCGTAAATTAGCGGCCCCACCGTACAAAACACACGAAACTGTTCTTCCTCGAATCGAGGTAATTTCCGCGAGAGCTTCGATGATCTCATTCTCTCGAGACAGTGCTAGACACGTGCTCGTGCATTACTCGTAATTAAAAATAAACGACGGGACGTGGGATAAGACGCGTTTTTCTCTTGTCATCGCATTTCTCCGGGATAAAATCAGTTGCGGCGCGAGCAGGTGAATAACAAAAACAGAGGACGAGGCTGTTAAAACTTGTCGAGAAGGAGACAGAGGCGTAACTTTAGACAGCCCAAGGCTACCGTCGCTGAGTCATCAAAATGAACGCTTTACGCCAATATTATCGTCCCCTGAACAATCGAGATGTTTATAACGTCCTTCCGTTCACGAAAAACTTTCTCGTGCAGAGAGATCACTTCGTCGTTTCTAATTGTCGGAGCCCAATGGCCGATTACACAGACTGCGCGACGGTTGCGCGCGCGCACCTGCCGCGCGAACAAACGAGCGATATCATCGCCACTTTTACTCAGCTTCTTCGTCTTCTGCGCTCGTGCGCGTTGCGCGCGAGCCCGGTCGTCTTTTTACATGCTATTATCCGCCAGACGGCAAACTGGTTTCGGCGGATCGCTCGCGTACGCCCAGCTTCGGTTCCAAAAAGAACCACTTACAGAAAAGAATGTATACTGTATTTCATCAGTTTTTGCTCAGTTGATTTAAATAGTTATCAGCAGTAACGGCGAGTGGTTTTCGAATTTTCTACGATGCGACATAGATATAAATATCACCAAGAAGAACACATCACAAAATTTATTTGCGGGACAGAGGTTCATTTCACAGAAATATATCTTATTTCACAAAAATAAACTTTATATCTCACAAATAAATTTTTAAGTATTTCTTCTTTAGTGTAGCATATTGGAACGCAGTCAGGTAAAGTAGGTATTCTATTCAAACAACATTCGTCGTATACCAAGTCAGAATTTGAGTTCTATATTAATCCTATAAATTCCATCAAATTTGAAGAATCGATGGGGAATCTCGAGATACAGAAGTATACAGGTTATCATCTTGATGCTAAAAATGGTTACTCATTGCCATTTTCTTTATGAGATTTGAAGAAGCACTTCTTTATGAGATTTGAAGAAGCACTTCTCCAAGAATCATTAGAGATTCGATCATTTCAATGTTTTACCTGGACATTTAATCTTCATATTCGCAACTCTAAAAAACAATATAATTATAACTATACAGTGTCTCTTCAAGATTCTTTATTGTCCTTCAAGTTCGCCGGGACGAGGAATTTCCAGATACAGAACAGTATACAAGTTATCGCCTCGCCTTGATGCCAAAAATGGTTATTTATTTCCATTTTCTCCAGGTTGAGACTTGAAGAAGCACTTCTTCAAGAATAATTGGAGGTTCGACTATTTCAATGTTCTACTTGCATTTAATCCTCATTCTCAACTGTAAAAAATAATATAATTATACAGTGCCCTCTGTATCTCTCAAGATTCTTCATCTGTCCTTCAAGTTCGGCGAAACTCGCGGGGGTTAATGCAGAATCGAAATTTCTCCTGTTCGGGAATACTTTCGAGTCGGTACATCCTGCGAGAAGCATCTCACATAAACTTGTAAGTAGCTCGCTGCTTGTAAGTATCGACCCGACAGCCAATTAGGGCAGGACTCCCCTCGGGGCGCGCGGGAGTCACCGTCATTATTCCCCATAGAGACCCACGAAGCGAACGGGGCCCGAGGGGAGCGCGTAGCCGCCACTCCGCAGAGAAAGGCTTAGTAGGGGTTCTCAGCGGAACTCCTTGTGTGCGGTTTCTTACCTGGAGCCTCACGCGTGCTCTGGAGTAGCGTCTGAAGTAGACATCCGATGGAGCCGGCAGGGATGGCTGCGGTCTCCTCACCTCGTTGCAGTTCTTGTTCCTCGTGGTGGGCACGCAGACGGGCGCGACGTGGCCGTTGACGGCGGCGGTCATCGTCGAAGCGTTCGTGGAGTTAGTCGAGGGTGTATCTCGATGGCTCTTGGTGCGCCGCAACAATCGGCGCACTGTGTTCTTCACCGTCGCGGCAATATGCGTTCCTCCTCCTCCTCCTCCTCCACCGCCGCCGCCGCCTCCACCTCCACCACCACCTCCACCGCCTCCACGTTCGCCACCCTCGTGATGGTGATGGTGGTGATTCGTCGATTTATAGTCCATCATCCTTTTGACCCGCGCCGTAGGCGCGGGTGCCACTTTGTGGCCATCCGACTCCGTCACGTACATCGCGGCGTCCACGTGCGGAGCTATCCTGCCGGATTTGCCGTGCGGCCGCTGGACAAGGACACTTCCACCGTCCTCTCACCGATCAGAGCGAGATTCTTCCCTTCCGCTGGGAAGTGGAGCGTAACCGCAGCGTAGAGGCTTCAGCGCTCGATATAAACCACGAGTCGCGTGTGGGAATTCTGATTCTAGGATGTGATAGGTTTTCGTCGGGGAATACTCGTTGTAACACCCCGTGGGGACAAGTTCCTTTTCTCCAAAGAGAGCAACGAGTTTTGCGTATCTCACAATTCCGAGGGTGTTTCCCTCGTGGCTACGAGAAGCTATACACTCGCGGACAATTTTGCATCAAGACACAATTTTCCTCACCGTCCCCGAAATTCCGTTTCCTCGACGGCGGTGCCGCTTCTCTCCTCAAACTGGATTCACTCGTTTCGCTTTACTGTCCAAAGTTTGAACGATGCGATGCCCCGTAAACGCTCACGTTGGCGTTTGTTGTTCTTCTCCACAGCGAGATCGTCGCGGCACTCTTCGCGATGAGCTTCCCCGCAGATTTCGGCACACTGTCCCTTCTCTGGAGACTTAAGGAGAACGCGAGTCGCGCGAACCCGCTCTGATCGATGCAGTTTTAGGTGTCTTTGTTACTACGTCGAGAGAAAGTCACCTAGATCCTCCGCTCCTTTCACAATTCTTCGGCGACAACCCCGGCGTCACTCTGTGTGCATCTATCGCGAGAGATCTCGTCGCCTGCCGAGCAAGATGTCGGTTGAATGCAGCTGGCCGCGCAATTCGAGGCGCACAGGCTGTGCTGGCGCAAAATGTCGGAGGTTTATCCGTTCAACGGGAGAAAACGAGCCGGGATCGTTTGTGCTCTTAATGCGCCGCGCTTATCGATCGTAATTACTCACTGATTTTCCGGATTTCCCTCTTCCGTGGATTCTCTTTCTTC
This sequence comes from Odontomachus brunneus, assembly GCF_010583005.1. Lineage (NCBI taxonomy): Eukaryota > Metazoa > Arthropoda > Insecta > Hymenoptera > Formicidae > Odontomachus > Odontomachus brunneus. The sequence goes on along the minus strand of NW_022639558.1, from coordinate 987,116 downwards.
TCTTCCACGAGAGATATCCGTCACCTTCTCGATCTTCACGTAGTTCTTCAGCAGCAGGTCCTCTCGATTTTGGCTCCGTGCTCACGGTCTTCAACGTTCGTTGAACTCCCGATGAACGCTGCCGCACGGCAGAACTTCCGCAGTCCGTCGCTGAACTCTCTCGAGAGTGATTTAACGCGACGTGGCGCGAAGTTGCTCTCGTGGCGGTCGTTTCGACGACACTCTCTGTCCAAGATACGTGTCACGGACGCACGATTCGGTAACTGGACGGTTATCCTCTCGCTCGTGGAACTTCAACGATCACTTGTTTCGACCTTCGCGCTGCGATCTGCGGGAGAAGCGGCCCCACGTCGAAGAAAAGCCAAGCGCTTCGCGAGTCTCGGGTCGCGCGATTGCGACTCGACATTCGCGACACTCGGGCGATTCAATCTTACAATCTCGCGAATGTCGTAACGCGGACGGCAGAGGGAGAGAGTTCCCTGCGATCGATGACGTGGTTATAGCAAGCAATGCGATGGAGGCGGCGATGGCGGCACCGGGACGGAGCTTTACGCGGCTTCCTTCAATCGCGGCCAGCGTCGATGATTAGATTTGCGCGCGGCGCTTTTTCATCGGTGTGGCTTCGACCGGGCGCAGTCACACGGCAACAACGTCGTCCGCGCGAATACGAGGTCCGAGCCGGGTTCTGCACGTACCAGTTGCTGCTCGCAGGTGTTGCCGAGGTTGCCCCGGCAGGTGGACCACGCGATTCTTATCGAGACGCTCAAATATTTAAACGACTACCAACGCCGCAACGCGAGATTTAATTTAGAGCCAATTAAGCGGCTTCCGAGAACCAGAGAGAGATCGCAAATATTTGTGATCGTTTCATTTATATTGCGGGATATGCTCGGTGAGTGGCGAATAAGAATGCGAATTCCTCGGAGAGAGGTGAACAAAGAATACAGAAGAATACAGAATTCATCGCACGACGCAGAGGTACGATTGATCTGCCAATCTGCGAAATCGATTCTCTTGTGCAGTGGCGTTGCAAAGCGATTCAGATTTAGATACAATGAAGTAGGGAGCAACAAACCGTCAAAACTGGGAGTCATTGCCAACCATAGACATAATATATCTAGTCCGAGAGTTTGTCTTTATTTGAAGAGTGGGGGTAGGGATTCACGTAGAAAAGGATGACACTGTGTCTTGGAGATGGTGCGTTCTCTCTCATTCGTGTGTGATATGTGAGTGCACACGCGCGAATGAGAGAGAACGTACCATCTCAAGACACAGTGCCATCCTTTTCTACACTGAGAGAAAAATGTATGATATTTGGAACTATAATGGCATAGTAAAAATATTATAGTTAGGAATATAATTTTTATAGTAAATGTTACCATAATATTTGTAATATTTACAATATAAGTATAATATAACTGACCCGTGTAAAATTTTTACCAAGAATTATAATTATTTGAAATAAAAAATATGGCAAGGTGGCAAATATTGAATGGTAAGAGAAATTAACTATTTTATATAGTCAATACAATTGGAATATTTGACAAATATAGGTACATGTAACTATATTCCCAAAAGGTACTTTACCATATATATAGAGTAATAAGTGACTATAAATCTGCGTTCATTCTACTATATCTTCATGTTTAGATGAACTATAAATATATGTTTGAAGCCAAAACGAACTATAAAATATAGTGAGATTATAGTTATTCCAACTATTTTTTTTCTCTCAGTGTACGTGAGTCCCCACTCCTTATCGTCGGTCTAGATATATTATGTCTATGTTGCCAACAGGCTCACGCAATAATAATACCATAATTAAGAATATTAAATAATAATACTAGTAATAATTGACAATAATAATAATTAATAATATAATTGCTGAACCAATACGTCGCGCGCGCACACACACACACACAGTGATGATTTTCAATTTTGAAAGTTTGGTGAGTTCCCAATTTCATTGGATGTAAAGTGCAAAGCATTTTGCAATCAACTATACAAGGAAAACATTCATTCTGCGCTCTCTAAGTTTCTTGGAGCAATATTTCACAATATTTAGAAAAGTGGAGTAACCACCGAATTTGAGTGATTTTTCACTCATATAGAGTGAGTTTTGCATCCTGAATCGTTGAAAGAATAGGATAAACTATAGTATGATAATCATTCGGAAGAGATGGCTAGGTTTTCTCTAATAATTGCTAAAAAATACATTTTAACATTTGAACGTACATAAACTGCTGGTAAATATCGATTATCTTTGAGAATGACTACAAAAGCGCGCTATTTTAGCAATTATTGGAGAAATTGCAGGCGATGGCTATCTTTTCCATCTTATAGCTATCATACTTGAGTCGACCCTATTTTCCCTCGAAGTTAAAGAGTGAACTTTCTTGTGCCCTACCTAAAAATATATTCGCTCCATATAGAGTCCGAATTCACTCTTGTGATTTCGAATGGCGATATTTGCGCTGTCGCCCGAAGAAGTGAAAATACTGCCCCACTTTTTGCCCGTTTCGAGCGAGATTCCTTTAGAACTTTAGAGAGCACTTTCGAGCGATCCTTTCACGCGAATCGACCCCTCCCTCCGCCTAGCTGGTCGTCCTACGATTTGCCGGATACTTTGTACGCGGAATCAAACTGCATCGCACATCCGTTCTAGCAATCTTCGGCTATTCACAGAGCTGTGATCAAAGGAGATTGAGAAGCGCCGATCTATATAGCTTCTTGCCTTATGGAGAAGCTAATTGCAGGCACCCGAACGCACCTGGTGCGCTTGTTACGTTCGTCGCAGCCAATCCCCATTACCTCTAACGTCGCGAGACCTTAAAATTCCGCCGCGCGGAATGGTCGAGATGTTACGACGCGGATGCAATTAGCGGGGTCACTGCACCCGGCGAACCTTCCCGGAAAGTCGCGAGTCTCGGTTTACCAGATCGGAGAGAGAGGAAGGAGGAAGAAAAGGAGGAGAAGGGAGCAGACGTTCGTACTTCGGAACCTAATCCAAACGGGCTCGTCGGCTTTCCGCGTCGCGTGAAATATTAATTCGTCTCGCGGGTATTCCACGCGCGTCCCACGATAAAGAGGAGACGATAACGAAGGTGCACGCTTCGTTAAATTACGTTTTAATTAACGCGATGTGTGCGATCTCTCGTGTTTTATCTTTTTGCCCTCACGTACGCGAATTTCCCATCTCGGCGCGAATTTATCTTCTTCCTCCTCCTCTTCTTTATTTTTCGGGAGAGCCAAATACGCCGGAAGGAAGCGAACGGTCATGCGCCGCTACGCGTTAATTAAATCCACCCGGAGCGCGTCACGGTTCCAGACGACCGACTGCGAGAGCGTGATAATTCGCCGCGCGGCGAGATGAAAATCGGTGACGTTACGTGTAACCGCCGCCGCGGAATCAACGCTATCAATATAACGTAACGACGGTCGTGTGGCCGGGACGCGCGCGACTCGCCGGAATAATTAATACACCTCACCACGTCCGTGGGCGCGATAACGCGCGTTACTTCTGCGAAGCATGCGAAGCAAATTCCGGACTGTAATACGCGGACGCGGATCCGAAACCCACTTTCAGCACGTGCCCTAATTAGAGTCGAAGCGAATTTAACCGCGGCGAAAGCCATCTCGCTCGCTCGACAAAGTGGAAAGCATAATGCAGTTAAATGGGGTTCGCGTCATTCTGGCGCGTCATTAGTTTTGATCACGTATTATACTGCGAGAGATAGTCGCAAAAAAAATGTGGGGCACAATAGTGCATTAAGGAAAAAAAGTAAATTGTTACGGGATAAGACACCTGAAGAGCGGGAGCGCTCTTCGTATTCGGCGCTTTGAATTTTTGACGAGATCGTACCGTCAATACGCTTTCAAATCCTTGAAAATCTGTTTGGCGCCGTCAATGCGCGGACTGCCGCGTTATTTTAACGCCACGGCGCGAAGAAAAGCCGAATATCACGTCGAGTGAATCCCGATGTACGAGCGGAATGCGACCTGGGATGCAGCGCAAACTCGTTAATATTGCCGACACGCTGTCGCAAGGTGTTTTCTTCTACGTGCGCGCGATCGACCGAAGGTTACGCGCTCGCTATCTGTTCGCAACGTTATCTACGTGCGCAATGAATTATACGCGCTCTCCTTGCGCTGTCGAGGAGACTTGCCGTCGTCGATCGTCGTCGACGATCCATCGAGAACGTCGAAGTCGTGAAATTCATCGCACCCGAGCCCGATCGCCAAGAATAACGCACGGAAAAAAATGTTTGACTGTGCTTAAGATAAAAGTACCAATTCCCGCGGACACTGGGAAAAAGATACTTGAATATTTACTTGTGGAATATAACATTTATTTCATAGAAATAAGTTGATTGTCACAAGCAAATTTTACATCCCACAAATAAATTTTCAAATTTTTTTTTTCAATGTGTTTATTATTTTTGTCTTTAAATGCAAATACTCAAATGTTTTACAGAATATATGTATATATTTAATATATGCATATATATTTTTATGATGAAAATTTAAATACTCGTATTTAAAGACTAAAACAATAAAAATATCTAGAATTACTTTTACCTCAACATGATCATTGGTTGTAATGCACGATTCGTTTTGGCTGAAGGAAACGGGATTTCTTAGAATCAGATTTGGGTCAGAAATCTGTGTTCTACGCATTGATTAAGATTAACTTCGTTAATGTAACCAAATCTTTTCCTCCAAAATAGACCCACCGTTCTCTCAATATCTTTAAAAAGTTCCGGTAATCATCGAGCCCGCTCCGCTATTTCTTTTCATCAGACACGCACACACTAAAAACCGCCTGATCGAAAGTTACGTAACCTCGCATGAGCCACGAAGAAAACACTCTGCAGGAGAGCTAAACGGATGGTGCTTTCCAATAATGTCCACCCACTTAGGTCTTCGACGGCAATTACATCTTGAAAAGACGAGGGACCCCGTAATATTCTTTTAAGTTCAATTCAATTACATTAATCACTCGCGATCGGCCAGAATCGAGTGCAAAACGATGCTTAATATAAGAGCGCGCGAGGTCAAGGTGGAATATACTTAGCTCTCGTCGAGCTTTGCTGCGCGATACGCGCCTCCGAATCATATCGCCTTGATATTTAGAAGAGAGAAAAAGAGGAAGGAGGGAAACAAGGCTGATCAATGACGCCATTATGATTCACGTCCGATAAAAGAAAAGAAAAAAAAAAAGTAAAATAACAACAACAGTGCGAGTCTTCAAATTTGGACAACTCGCGTATGCGTGCGTTGAAGTGTTATGCGCGCACCTTGTTCAGGCTCGTATGTCCTCGCTACAGTCACCTTGATTCATTATGTCAGAAGCAAGAAAACGTATAACCAAGATTCTTGTGCAAAACACGTCGAATTAAAAGATTACGTCCATAAAACGACACTCGTGATCAATCTCTCCCCTCTCTCGAGCACGTTTGTAAGATATTTCGAAATATTAACATTGTTTTGTATAACACGTGATGTCCATTGGAGCACAACTGTAGAATATCACGAAACTGTCATTTCGTTCTAACAATCAATAAATAGCCGTAAAAATTTAACGTGGCAAAATCATGAGGATAGATAGGCTAAAAAAGAAGGATATCGCGTTAATTTTATTTATCGATCGTTAGAACAAAAGGAAAGGAATATTCTGCGAATGCTCAATCCATCCTAAAGGCCCTTGTAGAATGCCAGGCTATAGCCAATAGGAATAGGCATTAGCCAATAGGAACAGAGAATAAAAATAATTGACCAATTCGAATTCCTATTGCCTGTTGTCTGGCATTCTGCAAGGGTTTTTAGGGTCACTTTATGGACTTTATATCCTCATTATTCCACAAGTATTTTGACCACGCATACTCTCGCTTCTGACGTCATCGATCGAGAGTTCCGTGGCGAGGGGCCAGACAAGCCTCAAGTTTCAAATATCTTTTTAGTCAGATAACAGGGCATCCGCCGATAGTATTATGCCGGATATCCGGTCGTGTCGGGCATAACGAGCGGCGATTTGCCTTCGGGCGGAGTCTCTCTCGTGAGAGATCCACATTCCTAGTCGCAGTGTGAATCATCGCGACGACGACGAAGGAACAAGAAGGCACCGATAATTCCTATGTAAACACTCGCTCTAGTGTTCGGGAGTAGACATTGGGAGTTGATTCGAGTCAATTTTTCGCCGCCACCTCAGCCACGCCGCGCGCGCTCGATAAATCAACAATACGATATCGCGATTTCGCCTCACCGTCTTATTTTACGCGCTCAATCTAATGGAGGATGTCCGCGCGCACGATGTATTTCGGAAAACGGGGCTAAGAATATCCCGGTGGTCGCTTCGGCGATTTAAAAATCATCGCCTTGGAATCGCGGATTAATGGAACGATATGCAAAGCTGACGAGAGAAATACGTCGGCCGACGACGCATGGCGAATCGGAAATTCACTTTGTTATTCGTATGCACTCGGCGCTCAAGGAGGGAAGGCGGTTTCTCGCCGCGGAGAGAAATTACAACGCGTCCTCGTGGATGTTCCGGACGACGTCGCAAAGGACGCCGTCGAAGTCGGTGAGTGTGTGTATATAAATGCGTGAGCGTATGTACGTATGTATGTGTATGTGAGCGGGTCTCCTTGAGCTCGGTAGTGCATATCTCCGTTGTACGATGCACTCTTTCTTTCTCTCTCTCTCTCTTCCTCTCTCTGCCTACGCCGAGTAGGCTGGGCGAGTAAGAGGCGAGGCTTGGCGAAGTGAGGTGATGGCCTTATATTAATTATAACTTGCATTACTGAAGAACATTTGTAACTCTGAAAGTTATGATTTTTCGATCTATGTTTACTAATCATTTTTTATTGAGTACAATGAAACCATCTACCCAATAAATCTTGAATCCTTTTTTATTAATACTCTGTACATATACATATGATTTCCCGTGCATCGTGTGAGAGTTAAGAAATTTCGTAATTTTAATTCCTCGATATCGTTTATTCGCGTAGAACCGCTGAAGAAGAATTCGCTTTTACGATCATCGCGAGTGGAACTTCGACGGCGAGTGGACGAACGCGGACGACGTGCATTACGTGAGAGAAAGAAGAAAATGGCAAGGAAATATCAGTCTCTACACGCAGAAAAATGTATGCTGCGTTCAAGTGCACGTCATTTGTTTTAAGTATCTTTTATAAGTGTATTCGCGAAATTATCATAAATTCATCGCAAGCAATGAAATTGTTTTAACTAGTAAGTTTAAGAAATTTCAATCCAGGATATTAAGTCAAAACGAATATTCAGTTTACTTACACTAAGAAAAAACACGATAATAACAACTATACAGATGATAACTATACATGTCTTGTATGTAGAATTGTGATGTATATAGTTTAAGCAACTATTTTATAGTTATCATAAGTAAAACTTTATTTGTAGTAATGGATTAATATATATATCTTAATTTTTTTTAACTACAAAATAGTTTATTAAACTATATACATTAATTCTACATACAAAACTCGTTCAATTGTCATCTGTACGGTCGTCCATCACCATGTCCTTTTTTTCTGAGTGTAGAGTCGAACCAACTTTTCCAATTCCAATAAGTTCGACTTTTGAGTACACGATAATCAGCTTTTCTCAAATCTGCGATAAGTATATCTTATATGAGTATTTTAAATATAAATATATTTTAAGACTATTACCAAGTATATTCTTCGTTGAAAAGAGCCATTATTTATGACGACGACAGTAAACTGAGTAATCGTTTTCTTAGTAGTAAAATGATATTTTTATATGTGTAGGAGTCGGTGTGTTGTGTTGACATGTGGACTCGACGTTGCGGTTTACTTTCTGCACAGAGTGCTCCAAAACACGCGGAACGATTCGCGAAGAAGGATGATGCTTTTATACCGCGGGAAAATAAATTGTGAAATAAATTGTTTCATTTTTGTTTCAGATATAAAGGAAGTGGCGGTTGCTCCCCCGAGAAAAGTTGAAACCTGAAAAATTTCATGCGACTCTGCGCCATTAATGTGGGATATTTGCATTCAACGTTTGCTCTTTCGCAAATTGCGACAGGATACGAAATACGCGGCTCGCGTATTAAAGAATGTTCCCACCGCGGAGAAATAGATCCTAATTGTGCAATAAGTTGTTTGAAGTTTCGGATATATATGTATATGGGAAGCGGCGGTCCCTCCTCTTCTGAGAAAAATCGATGTCGACGCCTGGAAAACTTTAACGACCCTGCGCATTGCCATTAATGTGAGATGTTTGTATTCAGCGTTTGTTCATTCGAGAATTGCGATGGGATCGCGCTCCACCACGTGTCGAGATGACGGAATCGCGTGTTGACGTAATGGGCGTGTTGAGCCGACCGCGAAACATCATACCGTCACCACCCATCGCGAGTGGCGACTCTCATGTTGTACAGTCGTGTTGGGATCGTGTCAAACAACGAGATGCACGCGAAGCCGAAATCGATGAGCTGCGATCGACTGCTCAGCGGAGCAACGAAATTTGCACGGCGCGCGTAGCGCACTGCTGCTCGAATTCGCACCACGCATGGTCAATGAATCGTCATAGCTTCTCGCGATTCCTGCCATGAAGGACTCACAATCGCCAATGTATCCAATTTATAATTCCTATTAAGAGCCTGGTTTTATTTCCTCAATGTTTACTCATTTTCGTTATTGTACCTGAATTAAGAAATTTGCTATTGATGACTATTATATTTTCTGGGCTACTTTCCGGCTTTTACACTTCAAAACGCGTACGCGCGTAGAAAGACTATATCGGAATAAATATTACTTTTTTTAAGTATTTCATAAATTTACATACAAATTATACTTTCATCACAAGCAGCAAATTATTTCAAAATGTATTCTGTAACTACTAAGAGTTTGGAATTTCAATCAAGAACATTTGAAACATAAATTCGATTTGCTCACTACGTGGAATCGAATCAAGTGGCTTTTTTTTGGCCAAGTTTTATAATTCTTGTAAAGAAAATAAATTCTTCTTTTGAGTATATGATAATGAGCTATTCTTGAATCCATGATGAGCACATTTTAGGATATCTAAGATTAAAAAAATATTCTTCGCTGAAGATAAACTTAGAAAAAAAGAAAATAAGTCGAGTAATCACTTTAAACTTTACTTAGAAAAAAAGAAAATAAGTCGAGTAATCACTTTTCTTCGCACTAAAGTAATACTTTTCTGTGCGTACGTGTTCATACGGGTATCAAGCAACTCGAAAGGAATCTCGAGGAAGAGTTAAGGAACGGCACTACGCGTTCACGAGCGCACACTTTCCACCGGAAAAATGCGGTCGCAGACCTTTTCGGACGGAGAGTCATTCGCAGGGAAGCGCCTCTTCGTTGCTCAATCGCTCAGTACTCGTGTCGCGGATTCGTGCGTGACCCCCTAATGTTATTAACCTAAGCGAATTAGCATGTTTAGGGTGAACAGCGACGCAGAGCGGAATGTCACGATCGCAAGAAAAGAAAAAAATTAAAAGAGTGAAAAATCTGCAGCGGGATTCCCTTTGGCGTTGCGATTTTCCGGCACAATTATTGCGAATAGACGACTATAATAAGAAGTGAAATAGGTTGCGTTTTATGGGCAACCGATCGAACGGGCGAGCTAATGAAGCCAACGGCGCGCATCACATGCCGGGAGAGGCCGTCGCTCTATCGTCCGATAGATCGATAGATCAGCGCTCACCCACCCGGAGAGTGGCAAGTTGCGCACGTCTCAATAACGTTCCCCGTGCGCGTTCGCGAACGAATAAACCTGTTGCATTTTGGCGAGTTTAAAAACGTCGCACAGCAAGCGCAATGCTGAATGAGCGAGTGGCTGTGGCCGTCTACAATATAAAGATTAAGCTTGATAAGTTGGGGTAAGAAATGAGAATAATTCATTTCATTTACGCCTATACTCTAACTCCCTTACACCGGAAATATTTCTCTTAAGTAAAAGACGACTACAACACGCGGAGTAAGCGTAATTTGAGATAAAAGATCAAAATAATTCATTTCGCTTATGCGAATATTCCCTTACATCGGAAATATTTGTCTTACTTGAGAGAAAATATAAAAAGAGAAATTACAAAAGTAATGTATCTTTGTTTGACTTTGAACCTTCGTTTAAAAAGATACGGTCGTTATGCAATCTCATTTGAAAATTGATATGTCAAAAATAAAGATATTTTCAAAATAGCAATGTTCTTTCTTTCTGTGTAGACGCGAATTTTGGCTTTATGTTAAGAATCTTAAATTCTACAACGCAGTAAAAACTGCGTTAGCAAAGTAGGTTTAATTCTAATGATATAATTTACTCCTACTTCTAATTTACTCCTTTGATTCTGATAATGTCCGAAATTTCTCTTTTCACTTTCTTTAGCGTTAAAGTTATATTATAGGTTTCAGAATATCAAAATAAGTGTTGAATGGAATAGTGAGACTGAAAATAGGATCAAAAATTTTGAAATCTCTTACTTATTTCTCTCTTACTAGAGAAACACCTCTGATATAAGGGAGTTGGGATATAGAGGCGCAAATAAAATGATTTATGTTTGTTTCTTACTTCAACTTTTACGCCAAGCTGCTTATTCCGCATATTGTAGACGATGTTATGGTATTACGCGCGACCTTCGCGCATTCGAATCTCGTTCGCGCACCCCGACCGCCGTTCCCATACGGTTAAATCGGTGAAACTGCAAGTCAGAGTGCCAGTTTGGAGCGTGAATCGGCAAACCGGTCGCCACTACGAAGAAATGAGTTCACGCTACCCAGTTTTTACTAAGCCGACGCATTCCATAAAAGAATAGCGCCCGCATCGAGCGCGAAAATGGATCGATACTATTTCGAATAACGCGGAGGTCAAGTCTTGATCAGACCCTTAGATCGAGATAGAGATGGTGCCCGATGGAGATATACATTAGGACCCCTAGAACCCTAAACATCCAAATTTTACGTAAACTTTGAACATATTTTTTCTAATGTATTTTCATTCGCTCATAGCTTCTGCAAAAGTGATCAAAATTCAAGGCTTTTTTTAAATCGGCGTAGAAAACATCGAGGAGTACGAATCTATTAATGCCTTTGCAATTCAATGACGTCGAAAAAAGTTGTAACAACGAAACAGAACACATGTCTTTGAGAACGGTAACGTTTAAGAAGTTGGTCTGCATGAATGTTTTATTCATGTTTAGGATTTTGAGGTCATTACTTGAAACTTGTCCCCTGCGAGATACTCAGATATGAATTTCGAGTTAGATTTGAATCTTTCGCTGGAATTGCACAATACATGCGACATTACATTTGGATTCAGTCGAAAAATTAACATTTAACTCTGAATTCACATCTGAGTGTCTCTTTTAAGGTAAGTTTCAGAGTAACGACTATTAATGTGGCTTTAGGTTCGGAACGATCTTATATCTCAAAGATAAAGATTCGAGCGATGGAATGTCATGTCACGAAACGTCGCGAAAATCGTGTCGAATGATATATTTTTGAAACATTTTTCCGTACATTGTCCTTTGAGCAAAATTGCCCTTTAAAGATACCCCGAATATACGTATTTGATATATTTCGGTGTTTTGAAAACATGCTTCTCGAAATAACTGTTCATATACTGACATATTTTTTTCGATATACTGTCTGTTGAAAGATACTGTCTGTATAAAGTATAACTGCAATACCGGGACCAGCAGTTAGTTTAACGATCGTCGAGCGCCACGATGGCTGTGGTGTGTCTCTCTGTCTAAGAGGAACGCTTGCCAATTGTCGGAGCAATGTTTACATCGCCGATATTAATATCAGCGGAATAATACACCAGACACGTGTGTTCCCCTGCTCGGCGGCGCAGCCGTCGCGACGACGTCATGCCTCGGGTAGGCGTCACACGTATAAATTTCCAGGGAAATCAACATCTTTCGCGAATATTCTGTCGGCTAATATCGAAAAACAAGGCTGAATCGGACGGAACATCGCGCGCTGCGAGCAACAATGGCGTTATGGCGGAGAGTCGAGCTGTCAACCGACTGCCGGAGGAGATCGTTCACTCGATCCAAAACTGATTCCGGATCGGCGATGTTCGTCCCCTTTACGCTTTCGCGCGAAGACACGTTCTCCGCGACTCTTCTCGTTCTCGTCCTTAGCGTGAAATTGCAAACGTGCCGCGCTGCCACCACCGCCGCCGCCATGTGGTGCAATGAAGTCGGGGAGAGAAACGGTTTGCGGAACTCGTTCTCGCTTAGAGATACTAACAGCCAGATGGGAAGTCAGCCTGTGAGACAGACTACGTATCGGAGCAACGAAAGTTAGACACACGCATTCGCGACGATCGGCACACACACACATACACACACACACACACACACACACACACACACGTACACCGCACAAGCACACTGTGCGCGCGCGCGTGCAATGTGTCGTAACAAAATCACACGTGTCGTAGACGAAACGTCGCGTATGCGCGTGAGGCTTGGCAAGTTCAACCGGTCTTATCCAGGCGGATTTGCATAGTCGCGTTTGCAGGACGCGCGCGCAAGAAAAATCCGACACCGATCGACACGACGCGGCAGCAACACGTGTATCGCCAATGACACCCTTTATTCAGGCTCACGCGATTGATCTATTTGCGTGTATAATCTCCCGTGTACCCTGCGTTGTACCCTTGACGCGCTTACGCGAACAACACAGCCGTGTGCGAGGTCCAACGATCGAGAACGACAGAGAGTGGAGTGGCCGTACCCCCGCAACTTCGCAGAGAGCTCGTACTCGCGCACAATACACGTCTCCCTTCGTTGGCACGATGTCGCGCGCGCGACGCGACGTCAATCGACGTCAATTCGACACACGTATGTCGCTTCGAAGCGCGGGTGCGACGAGCGAACGAGCGGACCAACAACGAACACGAGCACGAGAGCGACGGGGAGGACAAGAGAGCCGGTCGTCGTCGTCGTGGCACCGGCTGGCTCTCTCTCTGTGCTGCTCGATCGCGAGTCTCGTGCTAACTGAGCGCGCCGTGCGGCGACGGGGACACGCGAGCTCTCTTCGTTACTGGATCTTACCAGCGAGCTGCTCCCGCTCGTCCGTCCGTCCGCCCGCCCGCGTCGCCGTGTGTGTATGTGTGCGTGTGTGCCATATGCACGTGTGTTGCGTGCATGAGTCGTACACACGCATACACATATATGCACACACCGTGCCCGGCGGAAACCTCCTCTTCCTCCTCCTCGTCGCGCCTGACCTCTCTGAGGTCGCGAGCCACTCGTGAATTGATACCGATATCGCGTTGAGGTCGAAGTTGATGTAATTTTGATGAACCTAAGATGCAATCTTGATACACGCGGCCCGTTCTTTTCGGCCGCGCTTCATGCTTCACGCCACTCCGCAACGGCGGGGAGTCAGGCGGAAAAATTGCCAAGTGCCGGAAGGGTGGATTGACAAAATGAATTGCGACTTGGTCGAACTTGGACGCGGATGTCGCGTGATTCTTTACACGAAGCTGGATAGACTGGACATCTTCACGTGAATACGCTAAACACATAGGAACTGCGATTATCGTGTGATTATTTTCGGCGATGGAACACCGATAATCAGACAAGAGCTGGGCTGATGTTCTGTACATATTCTTAGTCAGCGTTTGTCACAATCACAAATATTCGATAATAAACCATGGAAAAATAGTAATTTTTGTAAAAGAAATTGAATGAAAATAAACAAGAAGCTAAAACGATAAAGACATTGAATTACATCCCAAAAAAGCGCACAAACTTCTGAAACAAGCTAACCTTCTTAGTAACTTCTTGCTTGACTGATTTACATAATCTTACAAGATCTTCTTTCAAAAATATTGTCAGTATGTTATCGTCACGTACGAGACGTCTCGTTCAAAAGCGACGTCGTCCTTCATAAAGCTTTGTCAATCGTTTGTTGTTTCCATTTTTAACGACAGAAAATTACACAAAAGGCTGGTTTATTTCAAATGTTCTTTAATTATTGAATGCAATTTAATATCTTCAATTTGTTAACTTGTCTTATTTTAATCGATGTTTTATAAAAATGGCTATTTTTCATGTATAATTATGACAGATGCTAACGACAGACATCATTAGCATGCCGACGAGCCGACAGTTGTCGACATATACGGAATAGCGGAGATACGCAACGAGAAATTCGCTGACGACGGCATAAACGCGCATTCGCGTTAAGACGTTACGGCAAAAGTAATCCTCGTGTTTGTTCCCGATAAGAGAATCGCGCTAATTAGAGTAAGACACGTTTTCCGGTAGCTGTGGAGCTCGAAAATAGAACTCATCAACGAAATACCGGTTGGAAACCTCTGCACACATACTCGATTGGCACGACTGCATGCGTGTCTCCCTCTCTTTTGACTCTTTTTTTTTCTTTTTCCTTCATCGATATACTGTGACATGATAATTGTAGTGTATGTGTGTCGAGGATGAAGGGACCCGACGTGTTTGCAAACGACGACGAGATAAACCACCAATTTGCCGGCGGTCGTCTTCGGGACGTAACGATAATCATACGCACGACAAAAATAGCACGCATGAAAGCGCGGCTGCGTGTGTGTGTGTGTATGTATGTGTGTGCAGTGTGCGTGTACTCGCGATGTACGTACATAGACCGGGAATTGTTTTCCGAGAAACGATCGATGTCTCGGCGTTTCGTCACGGCGGCGCGTCGTTCTATTAGCCGGTCGGCGCTATTGTTTGCGCGAAATTGCGCGGCGACGTTCTTAAAATTTTCGCGCGATCGAGAGTAGGTCAGGAAAACTCTCATGCTGCGCCTCACGTGGGAATCCGCGGGGGTTTAACCCGCCATTTCACGCGGGTTAAACACCGCACAGTTATAATTGATTCGCCTACAAAGTCACGGGGTCGAAAAACACACGAGAAATCTCTCAGGACACAATTGCGCGCGCGTTATGAGAGAGCCAGTCGACGCGCGCTCCTTCGCGTAACGCGGCTATGAACGCGCGCAGGTGTACTTGTGTATACCTGTATTCCCGCAACAACACCTTTCGCGAGCATCCGTGGTATTCGGCGAGAGGTAGGACACTTCTTCGAGGGGACAAGAAGGGAAGGAGGGAAAACGGAGGAAATATCCTCGTAATCTTACCGTCATTATGTGTCGTGCACAATTAAAATAGCGATCCATCACGCCGCGTGACGTGTACACCAGATAACCCCGACTCCTCGGCTGATCTCTCAAATCGTTAAACCATGTTTATATACACGCGCGCGCGCGCGCACGCACACACGCACAGAGCGCGTATGTATATAGATACGCGCGCGTGACATTGCGATAAAATTCCAATAATCTACGACGTTTGCGAAATCCACGAGCAAACGAAACAGAGAAGCCTCTCGCCGCTTTATCTCATAGTTACAATGCGCGCACGATGAACGAATGTTTCGGACAGAAACTGATTGACTATCGTTTCCCTCTGTGTGACAAATTCTATCCGCGCTTCCAACCATCAGTCCTTTTCTCTCCGTGCATGCCAAACCGATCGCGATAGCTGATTCGATCGTCACGAACAACGATTCATTGTCTTGGTCTCAGTTTCTCTGTCTCTCTCTCTCTTTTACTTCTCATCGAGCACACTAAGCAACGTGTGGGTGTGTTGGCGTATTTACGCGTGGATGCCGCGTACGTTTACGCTCGCCCAGTCGAGTGAATAGAAATTAAGTACGCCGCAACCGCTCCTAGATGCATTCGTTGCACAACGAACGCGTTTAAAGAGACAGAAAGTAGGAGAGGGAGGAAAGAACATCGAGACAAAGAGGCAAGAGGGTAGAGGTTGATAGGACAGAGGATTAGAGAAACGGGCGGGCGGATCCATTAAATTAATTGACTTTGGGAATTGATGCATGCAACATGAGAACGAGAGCGGGCAAGAGAGAGCGAGAGCGAGAGAGAGAGAGAGAGAGAGAGAGAGAGGCGAACCTTTACGAGAATGGTCGCCGCACGTGTGTGTAGAGGTCTACTCCGTAGATTTTAACCCTCGAACGGGCGCGTTTTATCTACTTCACAAACATCGACCGGCCACTTGGGATAACCTGCCGCAGTTAGGATCTTTTACTCCTCTTGGTTTATGGCGGTCAACACATCGAGCCAGGAATAACGCACCGTCGTGGTAAACATCATCCTCCCCGATGATATACACGCCGCCCCGTCGGCATTCGTAAATATTACGTTAATTTCGTTAACGCGCGCGTCGAATGAAAATGGACGGATTGTTCTATTCGCGATGTACGTGCTGCGCGTCCAAACGGAGCAGTGCAATTTTGAGCGTGGCAATTTCACTCGACGTTCCGACTGCGACTTCCTAGCGAGTCGTCCGACTCGAGATTAATTCAATGGCGATCGATAATCGTTCCCCCTTCTTTCCTCGCCGTGTTTTTCCTCCAAATGGCGCCGGGGCTAATCGACCGGGCCATCTGACAAATTGAAGAAGGTTCAGAGTGGAAAGTTCGGGTCGCAACCTCGCTTGGAAAGTTTCCCGGAGTACACGCGGACCGGGCGCGCGTATATCTTCGCGGTAGAAAGTGATGTTAATGCTCACTCGCGAGAGAGGAGAAAATACGCGCTCCCGGCGCGCGATAGCACGACATTGAGAGCTCGCCGGTAACGGCAATAACGGGCTTAATAGAAAAACTGTCAGGCCATGTGCATGAAGATTCATGGTCATTAACCTATTTGCATCGCCAATGATCTATCACACTAACGATCAATTGCCAAGTGGACCACCATGCCGTCGGCGGTTTCGTCGCTTTCAAATTGCATTATACCGTCGGATACCAATTGATTAATATTTCCGCGGTTAACGCCTAGCGTGCGGATTTCGCGCGCACGCGGCGGAAAATGAATTGGCGCAGACTGCGAAGAGTTGCGCGTGTGTCAGCGACGGACCGATAATATCGAACAGCGGAAAAGATCGCGTGCGTTGCAATTCGGTCAGATATGTTCTCGCGCTTTCGCGAGCAGCTCCGTTGCCGATTGCTGCCGATTGTTGGTAGTTTGGCCGTTGCCAAGCGGAGCGATCAAACTCGCAACGAGGCGATTCGATCGGTCGTGATTCGTTGAAGCTGTCGCGCGCATCCTTGACACCTTCCCTTTATATCCGCGAGGAAAATCAACCTAGTTAATGCCCGATAGTTACGTGGACGGCAATTAAAACTATGCTCAGCCTCGGCCAGCTTCGTTGCTGGCCGATCCGTGCGACAAGCGCGGCGTGTGGAGGGAGCGCGCTGTGGCGAGGGAGAAAAAATTAAAAAAAGAAAAAGTAATTGAAAAAAGCGAGCACGATAACGTGCGGCAAGTGCGATTACGTATGATCGCGCATGATGCGTACGAGAAGTTCCCGGTTTGTGCACTTTGAGCGCATGCAGATTAACCTAATTAATTCGCTCGTCGATTACTCAATTGGTATTTAAAGCACGTCCGCCGCGTACGTCGATTTGGACACAATGAAATGCCGTAGACTGCTGGATTCTGGACTGCGTGATACATAAATGACTTTGCATAACGCACAAGGCGGCGTTGTCGGGAAGTAAAGTCGAGATCTTAGTAGGGTTTTAATAGCACGCTTCACTTCTGCAAGTTAGGTAAGTAAAACGAAAAAACGACCCAACGATAACTGCACCGTTGAAGATTTTATGTGTGAAATGATGATAACGATAACAACAATAATACAGATAAAGAAAAAAAGAAATACGAGTTACACCCAAAAAAGTAATTTTATTCTTAACGAAATTCTCTTAGGATGTCCCACTTCTCGCAACTTTGATTTACATTTACGGGCTCTCTGAGCAATTTAGAATTAATCTTTCCTCACTAAAAATTTCAAGGCAGGTCATTATTCGTGGTAACTTTATAATTTTCAACGTAACATACCTTTCTAATTAAAGGTCAAAGTAAAATTCTGCTAAAGTCCACATGAAATTGACAGGGAGAAACAATCTTGTTGTCCATTTGGTCGAAGTTCAAAGTTTAACTTATGAATAGCTCCACTGTTCTACTTCGTTTGTATCTCAGAAACTATTGATGCTTTAGCGTTTTTATTTTTAAAAATTAATTCTGAATTGCTCAGGAAATCTGTCCGTATAAATCAAAATCGCGAAAACTGGGACTCTCTATCTGTACGGTCTCAAGAGAATTCTTTAAAAATAAAAGGAAAATATTCTAATTAATGCCATAATAATATCATTTCTCTTTGTTACACTGTATATGTGTGTGTGTTCTGTGTAAGAGAGAGAGAGACAGAGAAAATATAAAAAATATCTATCTAAACATAAAAATATCTATAAAATAAAAAAATATTTATTCAGTGGGTACTAATGAAATATTTACTTAAGTCTAAATTCTTTTGTTTGAACAGAATGAATAATTGCTTTCATGAGAAATTTTATTAAGACATAAGATTTTAAGAAAATGTATATTTTCTCACTTGAAAAACGTTTTATATATATTAGTATAAGTAGTATAAATATATATATATATATATATATATATATATATATATATATATATATACATATATATATATATATAATATATATATATATATATATATATATATATATATTAGCAGTATAAATAAAGATGTTATTAGTACCAAATAAACCACCAAATAAATACTTTTTATTTCTTAGACATTTTTTCTCTCACAGTAGAAAAGGAATACTCTTTTAGTAAGTTTTTTGCATTTAGAATATGAAATTACGAGAAATAGCATTTTGTACTAGAATTACTTTTGTACGTGTTAGAATATCATTTTTTGGTAAAATCATTTTTTAGAAAAATTCTTTCTCTAAGCTATATATAAAAGAACTCTGCTGAATATGAGATTATATTTTTTGAGTGAAGCGACGGGGCTGTTAGATCGAAAATATATGAGCAGTTTGCCGCTTATGTAATATTTCAAAATGTAGCGATTTTCACAATTCCCTCCCTTTATTATCGAATGAAACTGTTACGAGTCTCTTCCATGTTGTTCCTCCGTTTGTTACATTACGTCAAGAAGAGCAATAGAAGAGAGAAAGAAGGAGGGAGACGGACATCATTCGTCCGCAAGCGCGAGGAGATAATTCACGGCTGGGGGTCTTATGTCAAAACATTCCTCGGTTTACGTCGATGATGCGAGCCGAATGTTTCCAGAAACTCGTGCTTTCGCACCTGCGCGTAAATCGGCCCGGCACAGGTCCAAATAATTTACGAGACGTGCGGCGGAAGGAGGGCCCGCAGCTCGCGAGAATGATCGTTTTAATAAATCAGTTTTCGCGGCATGAAACTGACGACGCAAGTGGAATATATAAACGGGAACAGTTTCGTCGGATGCAACAAAGCGTGAGTCCGAAATTTTAATTCTATTTTCGACCTCAATACTCCATTCAATGCCTACTTTAATACTCTATATTAACCTCTTTACTCCATCTAACTTTGTCGAGAGGTCTTCTTTTTTAGAACCTACAAATGGCATTTTATGCGTTTTCTGTCATTTCAAGGGGGGAAGGGATCAGAGAATTTTTTAAATATTTTTGATAAAGAAAGATCTTAAGAAAATCTACAGTGATAATCTTGATAAGTATAGTAGTTTTGTTTCTTCTTCTTAATTTTAAGTAAATGTAATAACAGTTTCATCTTAGCAATGGTTTCTATTTTTACTATATGCAGCAAGCTCTCGTTGTTGGGAAATCTGATCACCTTAATTGAACACACACTTCCTTCCACTGAAGTATAGAGATGTTAGAAAATTCAGGTCAAAAGTGGAACTAAAATTTCGACTCCATTCAAGAGAAGACAAATTTTTCTGCTGACTAGTTTTATGACGAATATTCGGAAATACACGCTTCACGAATTCGCTCCGTACATACATTGTGCAAGAGTATATTCTTAGTTGGCGTGTCAAAAGGGACATTCTTTCACGATCGTCGTCTTGTCGTTCCAACCTGATCTACATCTCGAACAATAGCGGGACCAAAGTGTCAAGTCTGCGGTCTGAAAATTGAAAAGTGGCTCCTCTCGGACCGATCTCGCGCACGTCATTTTTATTATATAAACGGCTTCTCTTTGAGGTTATCTACGTTACACGCTCGAGCCTTTATTCTCATTGACCCTTACAAAGAGCTCTCATTTTACTATCTTTATTTTTTTGCCTGGCGCTGTCGTTCTATAAAGGTCAAGTTTCCCCTCGTACGTCGAAACGTATTCGGACGTTTTTATTACGATATCGATCGAGATGCGATTTTATGCGAGTTCGGCCCTTATTCTCGACGAGATTTCCCGCTGGAATACGGCCCTGCCCGGTGAATCTCACACGCATGCACGCAGGACAACCTGCATGTGTATGAGTGGCGCGATTCGTAGCAGTGACCTTACAATCCGGTTTGTTCTCCAAACGGACGGACGGACGGACGGATCTTTCCGCTCGATTATGAGTCACGTACTCTCGGCGCGTCTAGACTAACTCGACGTATTCTTCTTTTTTCTTTTTCTACAGAACTCTCGAAGCTCCGCTGCCGTCGTCGTTGCACAGCGCGGCATTCTAATAAAACTTACGCAAGGAGCAATGATTCACGAGCTAGAATATCGCTGGCATTACATCGTTGCCAGCGTTACTGTTAAAATAACTACGTGCGGGCTGGACGCTATGATTAGCGCCTCGACTGGAGAGAGCGCACCGGTTAATTAATCCTGTACCGATACCCCCTTTTAACCCTCAAGTATCGCGTACAGTGTTTCGCATTCGGCACGCCCTCCGCACAAGTAGACGTTCAATTCGCCCGGGTATTCCAGTCGTGCGAGCGCGATTTCTCGGTATTTGTCGCGCTAACGTTGCAAATTAAATCGTCTCGTGCGCGACGGAGACGCTTCGTCGTCGTTACCACGAGAAGCGGTCGACCGCACCGTTTCCAAAGAAATTCGATTGCGGCAACGGACGATTGCGAAACGCCGATTGTAACTTCTAGCGATAACCCCCGCGAATGGAATGCTCCAGAAAATTACAGATAGATGGCGTGTTACTTCGGCAGAATCTGACTAAATATATCCCTGAAGCGTCTCCGTAAAATTGTGGATTCTCCATCTAACTTTGTACATCGTTCAACACACACACACATACTGAAGAAAATTTCTTGATTACCAAAACAAAAGCACGTTTGCTGTTCGATGATCGTTAGGGAAACATGTAGCAGTTACCGTTGCATATCATTTCTTATCGTTTATCATTTTAACATACACATTGCCTGAGATACAAGTCACACTTGTTCTCGTTCATTTAGGTCAGGTTAGTTATGTCTCCATTGCAGAAATGCTGCTTAAGCGTAATGTATAATGTGCTCTTTGCTTTCCGTTTCTTGTCTTTTGTCTTATTTTTGGCTTAAAGCCTGATCTACAATATGCTCTTTGTGTTCTGTTTGTCTTCTATCTTTTTCTGGCTTAAAGCTTAAGATTTGAGTCAGAAAGAGATAATGAGAAAGAAACAGGAAGCAAAGAACACATTGTAGATCAAGCTTAAAGGCTTGAGTCAGAAAGAAATAAAGAGAAAGAAACAGAAAGCAAAGAATGCATTGCAGATCAAGCTTAAGAGTAGCAAAGTCAAAGTAATAAATCATTTTTTTCCCCACGATAAAGTTATTTGCTGTGCCATATCAACAAATTATTTGTTGCAGATGTTGGCACTTTATTAAATTAACAAAATCTTTTCTCTCAGTGCACACGTGTACACATACAGCCGCAACAACGGTACACATATCCGGGAAATATCGTGCGGATCATTAAGAAGCAATCACAAATTTTTTCTTCGTACTTCTCTCTCTTTCTCTCTCTCTCTCTTTGTTTTTTCAGGAGCCGAAATTTCTACATGATTACACTCGGCGACGTTACGTTCACGCACAAGTTCCGTCTCTCCTTCGGCCATCGAATTATCGACCCGGCCGACAACAAGTGTAATTGTAAACTGACCGAAAATATCCTTGACAATGAATTGACGCTGGGATTCGTCCGCGAAGCAGATTGACGGCAATAAGAACGAGCACGAGCAGAATTCTCGCGCCGACAGAAACGCGTCATGCTAATCGCGTTGTTCCTCGTCCGACCGTGACAAACGACCAATTTACTCTCATGTACCGACCGCGCGAATCTGTCTTCTTTTTACCGTGTCCTCGTAGTCATCGATCATTAGTCAAGAATCGGTTAGAAAAGTATCCTCCACTTGACCGTATGACATCACTACGAGCGTATGATCTAACCGCGATGACCGGTAAAACCTGGAAAAACGGGAGGCAAAACGTCGATGTGATTGCATAACCGCATATTTCTATTTCTCTCTCCTTCTCTTCCTCTTCTCCCCTCTCTCTCTTTCTTTCTCTCTCGTATTATTTTTTAATAAGTAGTTGTATACTTTACTATGCTATATACCATTGTTATTTACATTGTTACAATATTTATCTATACTATATATTGTCATTACAGTTTCTTTAAGATTACTAATGTTCGCACTAGATTCCAATCGTGTTTGCTGTGATTTTTGTGTACCTAAGGAGATATTTGTGTATCTTATGAGAGAGATGATAATAAACCCTACTCTATCTTTCTTTCTCTCTCTTTTATCTAGAATTATATCTACAAGCTGATCGATACAACTCGTTATATATGGAACCGCTGTATATCTGCACCAGAGAAGTGCATTATCGATCACTATTAAATTTTTTTGCAAACCTAATAGAATCGGCAAATCGGTTAAATTACACTTTCATAATATCTGTTGTACCGTGTCTTTTCACTGTAACGCGCTGTTAGAGGGTTGAACCCTTTTGGGTGATAATAATGTAATAAATGCATCTACTTATCTATCCATCCAGCTATTTCTCTCGGCGAATCGCGCAGCTGCGAAAATACAGTGTTGCTAAAGCAAACGATTCCTTTAACGAGCGGAGGGTGAAAAGGAAGACCGCAAACGGTGGTTTGCCCCGCGCGCGCGCGTTTTTTCGCGAAGATCTCATGAAATTACGCTCGAACGGTTATTTCCTCTCGTTCTTCTAAAAAGGACGATGTTATCTCACCGGTGCTTCTACGGTTTCTAGATTTTGAAGCTCTCGAGCGAAATGCGATTTTCAGCCATTCTCGGCGATTCATTATCTTTTGACCAACACTTCCGACAGGTTTGTCTGATTTTATCGACGTCGAAATGCCGAAATTTGCCGAATGCAAGGTATCAATCTTTACGTGTGTCCTCATTTCTCTTCACTCATATTATTTTACTGCTAAGAAGAACGATTGCTCGGTTTACTTTCCTTCTTTTAAGTGGTATTTATCTTCAACAAAGTATTCTTTTTTATATAATAATTTTAAGACGTACTCTTCTCTCATACAAATTCTAGAAAAACTAGAAATACATATTAACAAAAATGTTTATTCTATTCACAAAAATATTATGAAATTTTGTGGAAAATAATTTGGTTTGCGACTCTATGCAATAACCAAACCGAATGTTTGTTTCGATTTAATATTCTTGATTAAAATGCTGCACCTGCTAGCGTTCAAAACGCTCTCTCTCTCTCTCTCTCTCTCTCTCTCTCTCTCTCTCTCTCTTTCTCTCTCTTTTATGTAGAATTATATCTACAAACTGACCGACAATTCATTATGGAACCGCTGTATATTCAATATTCTGAATAAATTTTATGCTCATAATGAAATGATTATTAATTATGATTATGATGATTGATTAAATTTGAACAGATTTATGAATAAGGTAAACGTCCCAGTGATCGAACATACATACATGTCCCAATGATTGACATATTGGTTTTGTATTTTTCTTTGTTAAAATGCTTTTAAATATACAAAACAATATAATAAATGAAAAGAAATATTTAGTTATTTTCTGATTTTGTTTCGTTTATTGATAAGCATCTCAACACAAGTATATTATTAGTAATTCAATTATCGGTATACGTTCAATCACTAGGACGTTTATCTTATATAAACTGATGAGTTACTTGAAACAAATAACATTTAGGTTTCCTCAACTTCTTAGTAAACTGACTAACAAATAGATCATATGTCTGTCTAATTGAAAGAAAACCGAAGAGATTGGAAAAATCGGTCTCTACTTGAAAGTAGTATATACTTTTCTGTGTGCGAATAGAAATAAAGTAAACCGTTATTTTTTATCAGTTTATAATTATACCCGTTTCAAAACTACAAGCGGGATACTGTCGGACTTTCACATTAACGTTCCCAGAGTCTTTTCCGGTCGACCATAAGGACTTACTCCCGCGAACGCCAGGGTGATTGAGTCAATCTCGCGTTCGCCGTTCTTGCTTTCCAGTTTCCGCGTATAGCACGCTCGTATACCCACGCAGAGTCGATCGTTCATAATTCTCCAGATCAGACTTATCGTTGCAAAATATCGGCTAATCCATTTAAGCGCGGCCGTCTCTCTTGGGATTGGCACTTTCGAAACTGAATGGAACGAGATTTTACGATCGACCGATTCTCGTGAAGGTCGTAAATCGGTCGAACTGTGTCGCGCACAAAGAAACAGTTAAAAGGAAAAAAAAAGGTAGAGGAGAATCCACTTTGTAACCGCTTACTTTTGGGTTAAGTTTCTCTAAATTTTTTATTAATTCTCTAATTATTCTGTGACCATACGAATGTCTCGTAATCAGTTGGCTCGATCTGTACTAATGTAACAAGCGGTCCAGAGAGGAAGTCGTGATTTTTGCGACGTTCCGTACATGGTAAGAATCGAGCTTTCCTCGACGACGCGGTGCGGTGGAGCGCGAACAGCTGCGGATAACGTCATATATATATATATATATATATATATATATATATATATATATATATATATATATATATATATATATATATATATATATATACACACACACACA
>NW_022639558.1:942693-961719 GCF_010583005.1 Odontomachus brunneus | reverse complement strand
TATATATATATATATATATATATATATATATATATATATATATATATATATATATATATATATACCGGGTGTCCCAGGTCACCTTCACAATCTCTCGTGAGGACGTAGATTGAGATGAATACAAAAGTCCTACATCATTTTGCGATATTCGCAATAATAGTCAAGATATTAATTAAAAAAGATTGGTGAATGATCATGAGCGATATAGTAAATGAGTTGCAATGATGCCGTTGTATATTATTTGTACATTAAGTCAAACTAAACAAAAAAGTCCTCTACCATTTTGCAAATGACAACATAGATTTTCAGATATTAATCAAAGAAAATTGTTACAAGATTGTGTACCATAATGCACAAATTTTCTTTAATTAATATCTGAAAATCTATGTGATCATTTGTAAAATGGTAGAGGATTTTTCTGTTTTTTTTTTTACCTAATGTGTAAGTATACAATGGCAGACGGAGCCACTGCAACTCATCTACTATATCGCACGTAATCATTCATCAATCTTTTTTAACTAATATCTTGAGATTTATTGCGAATATCGCAAAATAGTATTGGACTTTTGTGTTCATCTCAATCCGCTCTACGTCCTCACGAGAGAAAGTGATCTGGGACACCCTGTATGTATGTATGTATGTATGTATGTATGTATGTATATATATATATATATATATATATATATATATATATATATATATATATATATAGACACACACACACACATATCCACGGCCCGCTTTCGTGATAGAACTGCAAAGCCCAATTCAGATCGAACGTTATCTCTCCGACAGGCTAACGAACAATTCCTCCAGTTATGCATGGTATGATACGGGATCTTAGATAATCCCTTCTTGGATATGTCCTTGTTCGAATATTTGTAACGCGAGTTTTTCGCACGTGACGTCGTGAAAAATACGAAACAGCGAGGTTGCGATTGAGGAAATAATAAATCATAAATCAAAGCTCGGGAGAACGTATACGTGCAGTTATTACCGCGTGAAATGTAAATTATATTTAATCTCGATCGACTAAATTAATTAACGACCGAACATTTCCGCCGTTATTTCAGGCCGTTATTTGTCCGGATTATATAAATTAGTTATTTATCTCCGATAAAATTGTACATTCCGAAATTTCGTGCCTTTTATATTTTCGAATCAATAAAAACCAAGAGAATAAAACTCCGTGTTACTATTGAAAATTTTCCGTTCTTGTTTGAGGTCTTAAAAACTTCGCAGTTATTTTGCGCAAATAAAATTGTCATGCACATTGAGAAGGAGAATACTTCAAAAATTAATTTGAACTTTTATAAAGTTCATTTTTGCGAAACAAACTTTACATCCCGCGAATATGAATTTTCAATTATTTTTTTTTCAGTGCGTCTAGACCGTTTATCGTCTGAACGAGACTTAAGATCGACCACGGCACGTCTCGTAGGTGGAAAGCGACGACGGCTCGCTTCGAAACAATCGACTACTCGTGCTCCTCGGGTCCGACCGGGGCGACATTGCGCGCGGAGGACAATAGATCCCTGGGTTCGATCGAGGATGCCATTTATGGCGTCCGCCGACGGCAGTCGTCCCTGTCCTCGAGCAGCTGTCCCGCACGGTTTTGCGAATGCATAAGCACGGCTGCCTGCCTGCTTGCATTGGTAGTTCGACACTTACCGTCGGCTGAACGTCTGTCGGCGTGCATTCCCCCGGACAGGTCGATTTCGAAACAAGAACGCCTCCGCGTCGATAATACCGTCATGTGCCAGACAGGCGCAAAAATTCGACGACGCCCCCCGGCGATTCGATCGTGCCGTCGGCCTCGAATGAAAATCACGCGACGATATTAACATTGGTACGAAATTCAACAATCACGGTGATCGTTCCGGAAAGCTCTGTACACGCGTACATAATGCGTAAAAAATGCATGTTGCATTCAATATCACTTCTTTCAAGTATTTTATAAGTTTATATATTCGTATTATAAGCATTAAATATGTTTCAAATAGATTCTAAATCTTGATAAATTTGATATTCCAATCAAGAATATTAAATTAAAACAAAAATTGCTTACTACACAAAGTCGAATAAATTTGTTCTTCAATAAAGTTTTATAATATCCTTGCAAAGATAATGAATTTTTCCAAAGTTCGTGATGAATATATTTTGAGACTATTGAGAGAAAGATACTTAAAAATTCATTTGTGGGATATTAAGTTTATTTCTGTGAATAAAACTTATGTAGCAAAAATAAATTTTTAAGTACACTCTCCTCTCAGGTATCGAGAAAAAATGTTCTTTGTTGAAGATAACCGTTATTTGACATGAGGAAAGTAAACTGATTGCTTTTCTTAGCAGCAAAATAACGCGTTTTCATGTGCACTGCTACACAGATCCGTGTAAACTTCTAAGAATTTTTCTTGTAAATTCGATCAATTTCATGTTTTTACTTTAGAAGAGGACCTCTCTTTGTTGTCACGAACGTCTTACTGCTTTTTTTTGTTTGCTAAGTCTGCATACGTGTAAGGAAATACTCTCTTCGCACGGTAACATCATTTCCGGCATGCAATCGACCGATCATACCGATAAGAAACGTCAACTTCATCCGGTGAAGGTATCGGTTCGCGGCGACGTCACGCAGCTGATAAACCGACATTGCAACTCTTTGTTTTCCCCCTCGCTATGTTACGTCAAGTCGAACGGAAAGACTGCGATCGCCATCTGGCGTACCTTCTCGCAACGCTCGTGGCAACTCGTGAAACTCCACCGGTAGCGCAAAAGCGGCGTGCACAATCCGGTACATCGGTAATTGTCCTCGCCGCTATGTTGCAGTTCGAGCCACAGTTCAGTGCCGCGATGCGGACCGCAATCTTTCAAGATACGGGAAATGTTGATTCCCATAATCTAAATCTATATACATATAAAATAACATATCTGTACGTTCTCTAATATCAAAAAGTCAATCCTAAACATGAGTGAATTTTATTCAGCGCATTTTTATTTGCTCATAACCTTCTGAAAAAAATAATCGAAATTTAATTCTATTTTTTCAATAGTTGTAAAAAACAGAGAAAAATGAATCTATTAATGTTTTTGCAATTCAATGAAGCTGACAAGAATTAAAATGAAAAATAAAACATGT
Source organism: Odontomachus brunneus (assembly GCF_010583005.1). Taxonomy (NCBI): domain Eukaryota; kingdom Metazoa; phylum Arthropoda; class Insecta; order Hymenoptera; family Formicidae; genus Odontomachus; species Odontomachus brunneus. The sequence goes on along the minus strand of NW_022639558.1, from coordinate 958,583 downwards.
TTTGAACAGTAACGTTTGAAACATTTGAAACGTTGGTCTGGCTAAATGTTATACATGTTTAGGATTCTAAGGTTAACTAGAACTAAACCCTTTGATCGATTTGGGCCAAGTTTTGCATAGTTACTCTTTGAACCCTGCGGGAAATATAAACTACCATAAAACGCCTAGGCACCTCACCTTCCTCCCCTGAATTCACATCCCTGACACTTTGTGATAACTTAAATTTAGATGTTTTGAATATAAAAAGCCCGGGCAACTTCAGATAGTCTGAGCTAGTAACATGTGTGTGTATATATATATGTATAAAGAGAAAGAGAGAGAGAGAGAGAGAGAGAGAGAGAGAGAGAGAGAATGAAATCTATCAAAATTATTATAATACACACTGAGAAAAAAATGCTTGAGAATTTATTTGTTGGATAAAAACTTATTTTTCAGGAAAATAAATTTTTTTAACAGAAAATAAATCTTGTTTCACGGAAATGAACTTTATAGCCCAAATAAATTCTCAAATTTTCGGTGTACAAGATTATAGCGAGAGATTACATTTTCTGATTCGGAACTTACAATAATCTCGAGAATGTTGTTAACGGGTGCGAGGGAGAGAATGACCCTGAAGTTTTGCGAGTTGACGATCCGATTGACCGTGTATTTTAGTTCGAAGCGACGCGTGTTGCGAAATTTGAGAGCGGCGCTCGCGGACGCATTTCTCATGACGCGACACGTGCACACCAATACTTATCGCTAACGCGGTTATTAATTACGCACGTTAGTACGCTCGGCGTGTTGTCTCTCTTTCTCTCCCTCCCTCTTTCGCGCTGCCGCGACAGAGAAACTTCTCCGTGTCGCGCGGCGGACGCGATACGATCTTAAAAAATTTTCAACGGTACCTCAATTAACCGCACGCCGTAACGTCGCATCGTAGAGGGACACGTCCGCTGTCCGCGCACCGTGTGATTTTCCGCGGGATATCATTACAATACCGTAATGATTTCGCGCGTTAATAAACACACACATACACGCTCGATCTGTGCATCTGTGCCACAATCGGCGCTAATCGGCGCCGTAGAGATCTCGTCTCTTTTCTTCCTGTTCTTTCGCTTCGCCTAACCACCACTTTCGTTAACATTCTCACGCGTTCACACAGTCATACAGTCGCGTTCAGTCGCTAAACGGAGTGCAAATTGCGAACGGATGCGACGCAAAAGCGAGCCCTTACACAACATCGTTTGAAAGTCGCGCAACGCGAGCGAGGCTGCAAATTGCCACGTTACTCCGCCCGTTTTATCCCCGAGCGCGATTTTACAGGCGACCTGTCGGCCGGTCGGCGCGCTTCTGTCGCTCGAAAATCAATGGCGTGCAAGTGGAACGGCTGGCAGTGCATTTTCAGCGTCGAAAAATGCGCCGGCCTCTTTAAACGACCGAGAAAAGACCGCGGGAGTAGGTGATCGGCTTGCAGCGTCGACGACGACACACACGACGAGGAAACCAGCCGCCCCCGATGGTGTCATCGGTGTCGCACCGTTCGTGGATGCGATTTCGCGTTACCGTTCGGATAAGCTCGTATCGATCGCGGGAGCGCCGCGGGCCGATTATTACCGCTTGGGAGAGCCCCGCCGTGACAGTTCGACGTCGAGGCGAACGTCGGTTAAATGTGCCAGCTAGTGCCGGGGTTGCATTGGCGAAATGCCGCGGACTAAATCCGAACGATTATAAGCGACATTTGAGAAGAGATAGCCATACCGCACCGCTAGCGCGCATTTCACATCCCAGATAGGACAGACATCGAAGATCGTGTTTGAGATCGTGTAGCTATTAGAGATGCGCTCTCTAATTCTTCTCTTGTTATCGCTATAGCTCTTTGTACAACAATAGTGCATTTAGACTTGCATACAGTGTTTATCGTAACAATATCCATTATTTTTTTCCAGTTGGGAAGGGACAAAGTTCAAGATGCAATTAATCAATTTTTAAAGGGCAATAAGATGCAATAATAAAAATTTTGGAAACATTTTTTTTTCTTAAAAAAAAAATCGAGATTATTTTCACCTTTTTTTAATAGAACCATTACTTTGTGTAACACAGATTTGGATTTATGCGTACCTTTGAACTTCTTGAGTATGATTATGCGCGTGCGACTGCGCTTACTTACGCGCAGAAGAAATGTCATTCTACTGCTAAGGAAAATTAACTAGTTTACTTTTCTTCTTTTAAGCAATGCCTATTTTCAACAGAAAATATTTTCTTGATAATAGTTTTCAAATATATTCGTCACAAATTTCAGAAAATATCGTTATTATGTAATCGAAAAAAAGAATTTATTCTCCTTACAAGAATATGATAGAACTTTATTAAAGAAAAAGTTGGTTCTATGTATGTAAGTAAGCAAACCGAATTCTTGTCTTAATTTAATATTCTTCATTAAAACAAAAAACAAAACACAAACTCCTAGTATCCAGAATGTTTTGAATAAATTTCATGATCGTGATGAGCTCATGTTAGATTTGCGAATATATAAACTTGTAAAATACTTAAAATCAGTGTTGTAACAGATACATGTTTTAAAATAGCTAGATATAGATACAGATACAGTAAGAAAAATGTAGCTAGATGAAGATACAGATACGAATTTCATATGAATAACTAAATGAAGATACAGATACTTTGAGAATGTATCTAAATCTCTTCAGATACTTTTCAGATACTTCGATTACGGAACGCTCAGTGAGCTCTTACATTTCATTGGTATATATTTTTAGATTTAAAATAATATGCCAATGGGATACAAGAGCTCATTGAGCGCTCAGTGAGCGGTACTGAATGCACCCAATAGGCACGTTCAACAGAAAAAGCGCTCAATGAGCAATCAGCGATTATTGGTTCTTACTGTTAGATCCCTAAATCTGGATCTAAATCACATTGACGAATTACTTAACTGTTGTGACTCTGTTGAGTTAAATATTGAGTTGCTTAGATAAAGCAACTATGGTGTAAGAATATAATGTGGCAACTTTCTGATTGGTAGCTACTGCGCATCCACCGGAATGTATCATCTTATATTCTTACAGCATGAAAACAACTTTGTCTCTTGTGAAAAAGTAACAATTATATATAAAATCACCAAATTGCATTTTATTTCGTATCTGTATCTAAAATGATAAATTTAGATACAGATACAGATTTTGAAATAAAAATATAACTAGATACAGATATAGATATACAAAAAGTATCTAGATACTGCAAAAAGATACATGTATCTAGATACGTTACAACACTGCTTAAAACAAATAACAACTACTTGATGCACTTTTCTATGTGCGTTCGTTGCTACTTCGCTTTTTATTTCTTTTGATGTCTGCAAACTAGCACAATCTTTATGAGGTATTTGTCCAAATTCATTCGAAATTAGTTTTTGAAACTGATTGTTTTGCGTGATACTGTAAACTCTAAGAGGGTAACCGAGACCTCAGGGTAATAAATTCTAACTCTAAGTCTCTGTGATTTTTATCTCGAAGCGATAAGCTTGATTTTTATTTACGTTCTACGCACGCGGAACTCGTGTGTGAACGCGATAATATTAATAGATCGCGTATCAAATAAAAGAGTTCGCAACGCATTCGCCGCGTGCGGGATTTTGTATAATCGCGCGTCCGTTTCAAGCTGAATGCGCAATTAAATTTGCGATGTCGGAGATTAGAGAGTTACTTTACTTAGCACGTCGACGCCGGCGACGTGACGGTCGTAACTTTGCGCGTGCAAGGATAAGTTTCGCGCGCGGCGGGTTCGATCTTATATTTATCCGCATTTCTCTCGACGGGTATGCGGTCCCGCAAGGCCGTCGCTACATTTGGGTCAATCATAATCCAGCGGCCGGCGCGAAAACTGGATACCTCTCGCGCGAGCGCGACTGCGTTATCATTATGTCCGCTTCGAGAGCGTCCGAGAAGGCGATCGGGGCAAGGTGAACCGGGTGAAGGAACAGGCCTGCTCTCTGGTTCATTGCTGAATTAAGCCCCATCGCGTACCGAACGCGGCCCGATGGAACACCGATGGGGAGAGGGGAGCGGACTTTTCCATGATCCGCTCTCGTTGACACAAAGAAAACCGGTAGCCGATGGAAAATACAGCCGAGATGCTTGAATTATTAATCTTTATTATTCGCCGTGACTTTAAGGAGTTTATTCGCCAGATATATGTCTCCAGGGCGACCACAGAAGTTTCTTTTTGGTGAACATGAAGGGAGCTCATAAATTCATAAATTTATCGAAAAAATTACGTTTTTATTAAATTATGTTTATTTGACTATCTTATTAATTAAATTTATTTGAAACTAATTTTATAATACCACTTTGCCACGTTTCACTCGATCCAATGCCACTCAAAGCATAAAACAGTTTTTTTATAAACGATTATTACACTAAAACGGTGTAGTGAATACTATTTTTTCTTATATACTAGGCTTCCTAATATAATTTAACCAATTAATGAGATTAATTATTAATTAATGTATAATTGCACCAATGTTTGATTAGCAATTAATTTCATCAATTGATGAAATTTTTATGGATCAATCCTCAATACAGTGTGGATAAACGATGTGTCACGTGGAAATAAGTTAATCTAGAGAAGTTAATCTAAAGTTAATTGAGAATATATTTTTCTCGTGTGAGAAAATTTTCGATTTTAAAGGCAATTTACACGGATCTGTAAGTCGATGCTGTACGACTTCAGCGACTCTCCTTCCCGAATGAGACATACATTTACTACAAATCGCCGAATGCCGATTCCTCTTTCAAATGCCACCCGTCACTTCGCGCCCGATCTCTCGCGCTGGAATTGAGCTCAATGAACAATTACAGAGCGTATGTGCTGTGTAGAAACGGCCGTCATCCACGCCGGTGTCGCGTGGCTTGCGAGAAGCGATCGAGAGAAAGAGAGACAACGTGTGAGAGAGAGAGAGAGAGAGAGAGAGAAAATGAGAGAAGGACCGAGAACAAGCGCGGGTTAGAGCCGCTTGTACACACATGACGCTCCCGGAACGAGTCAGCGCCCATGCAATTCCGCCTGGCGTCTAATTGATCGCGATTGGACGCGCGTCCCGTGACGAGACCGGTATTGCATCCGAGACGCGAGAAAAACGGACGTGCCAGCGCGTCGCTCTTGGAGCGACGCTTCCCGGACGAGATAACAACGACCGATCGCGCATGACATAACGTTTTCGCGATAGGTAAACAATGTGGTTGTCGGCATCAGCATCGCAGTGATTGCGAACGGCAGAAATTGTATCAGAGAAAAATGTGACTAGAGGGAAAGAGAGAGGGGAGCAGGGAAAGAGAGAGAGAGAGAGAGAGAGAGAGAGAGAGAGAGAGAGAGAGACACACGGAGAAAGAAGAACTACATTATCGCTGCCGCTCGTTGCCTTTCACAGTGAAAATCAGCGACGCTTTTTATCGTTTATCCGTTGATCTTTTATACACCGTGTGTAAAGTAAAAGTGCCAATACCTGGACTTTAATAACACTGCTACCTAACTCTGAATATTCTTATTGTTTTGGTCTTTAGATACAAATATTCAAACTTTCAATGCGCGACAAAAAACATTTTGTCTTTGTGTTGAAATGGACTCACACTTTAATGTTAAATCTTCAACATACCCGTATGTTAATTTATTATATTACTGTTGTGTCATTTTCACTATTTTCTGTTAAATTTTTATTCACTATTTCTATGTGTTAAGGTGACACAATAGTATCCAAGTGTTATATTTTTACGTCAATTTTCGACACATTATTTGTGTTGTTTGCTTACATATTTGCTTTGTGTTAAATTAACACAACTTGTTTTGCGATGTATGGAATATACATATATATATATCGAATACATATGTATTTTACATTGAAAGTTTAAATATTTATATTTAAAAGATCAAAATAACAAGAATTTAGTCCAAAGTTAGATATCGTTATTATTAGTTATTATTAGTATCCAGGGATTGGTACTTTTACCTTACAACTTACTCAACGTCCGTGCATCGACTTTACGTTATTCTGCATTTTTCTGGCATTTTCGCACGGATTTCGCATCTAACGACAAATTATCCTGAACAGCTTTGAAATAAATTTCCCTTGACTTGAAATATCAAGGCATCGATGCTGACAGGCATTATGTGTCTCAGGTAAACAAAGACTGCGTTAGATTAACTAATCTATATGCCATACTTTTACAGTCCACGATGGAAAGGCTGGAAAATCTATAATACGATAGTTAAAAATAATACGATAAGTTTCAGCCCACGGGAGAGAGAGGGAGAGAGAGAGAGGACTTACACAAGTGGCGGAGAAGCCGTTATCATAATTTTGTATGCTTACGAAGTAAAGTACTTTCGCAGTATCCCGTACGGACCTGCGTAAAGGATATTTATGAGAGCACTCGGAAAAGTCCGCGAGTCACATTTATTCGAAATGAGTCCTCGCTAAAATATCGCGAATATTTCTGAACATTTTCCTTCTCTACCGCCTTTTTCTTCTCTACCGCCGCAAAAATTTGGACAGGGAATATTTATAAGTTTATATATATATATATATATATATATATATATGTTTGTCATAAATGTATGTTTTGTTATAAACGTCTGTTTAATATTTTTTTTACAATTTTTACTGTGGAGATAAAAGTTTGCAAGTTGGTGTTCACAACTGTTCTATGCAGTTTTGGGATTCACTGTCAGGACCATTTTCTTTCATTATTTATTTGAAGCATTTATTGCAATATAGTTTAATCTTTTTCCCTCTATGGTGAACTGAATGATCTGATTCGAGTTTTCTATAATTTTGTGGTCTATAATTTTGATAATATCTTCACCGTCTAATTTTCCGGCGGCTATTTTCAATGTATACGTTTTCGAATGGCGAAATTGGTTTTAAGCGAATGCTATACGAAATTGTTAGATATGCTATATGTGTATGGTCTTCTGGACGCACTTCGTCTATCTGTGAATGCGTCATTAGAGAGGAAACGCAATCGCCGAAACTCTGCATTCGGCGGATGTGGTATGTGCGGTGCGCGCGTCGTGATTTACGGCCTTCATCACCGATTGGCGGACAAATGCGTGGAGAAAGCGTAGCCGTAAAAAGCGGATTAGTCCTAGTTTATTAGTCGGCGTGAGTCGCGCTTATAAACCAGGCTGTTCTAGGCGAGATAAATTGTCGCCACTAAGTCTCCAACATCAAGGGACGCGAAGAAAATCATTTTCGTCAATCCCGTGAATTGCATTAGCGCTGGAATCGTCGCGGCGTTTTTCTCCCGTGATTTTAACGGCGCGAGAAATACATTGCGAATCCGTTAAATCGCACCTGCCACAAATTCGCGCGTGAATTGATGTCGCGAAAAAATTCATTGCCCTCCGAATCGCGCTCACGTCGCGACAAATTGAACCTGACAAAAACTGAAACGAGGCAGCTGACGTCGGCGAAAGAGATCCGCCCCAAATTCATCGCTCGTGGAAGTCGACGGCTTGGTGCGCTTCGCTACACACGAAGATGACTCCGCGTCTCAATCGTCGTTACGCGCACGACAACAATGCTAATTAGAGCAAATGGTCATGTGCATTGTGATTTGGCGGGCTGTCCAGCGGAAAGAGGCCGTGCGAGATAAAAAAGACGCGACCTTGCCGCGTCTTGCATCTTCCGCGCGAGTGTTAACCGGGTTAATTAAGCTTATCGACGTCGTTCTGCACGACTTTGGTACCGTTACGCCGTTCAAGGCCGGGGAGGAGACTTTAGCGTATCTCATAATCCGGATATCCACGCGGCTCTCTCGTCGATTTCGCGATTTGTATTATTAACGAGGCGTAACGCGCGGATAACGGACCGTAAAACTTTACCCACTCGATCGGACAACCGTGAATCCATGACGATGATTTTACGATTCTACAGTGCGCGCGACAACGATCAGTGTTGGACCGATTAAAATATTAGTTGACCAGAATAATCGGCGAATCAATAATCAAGATTAATCAGTCGTCATGTATAAAATCACGAATGACTCAATCGATTGACAAAATTAGCGATTAGCCAAACTTTAATTTGTTTGATTAATAATTTATTTCATCAATAATTGTGATCGAATTATTCGCGATTGCATGTACGACGATTAATTTGCAGATCATGCCGATTTGGTCGACATCATAACTTTACGATTATTTTCGCAATTCGTTACACGAAAATAAAAATATCTTTCCGGGGATGCTCATGTTTGAATAAAAATATCCGACTGTATGGTGTGGAGACAAGCATTCACCGTTCTCTATTAATAATAACAGATATCGGCTATTCTCAGGTAAAACTATGATAAACCGCCGACTATTGAGCGGGATGGAAATATCTTGCCCACGCATGAAAACGACATCACGTCAGGCGACGCGTCGTCTGTGGAGAGTGCGCGATTATTTCTCCCCATATTTTCCATACTTTCCCGTCGTACGTGATTATTTCCTGCAAATAGCGAACTACTAATATTTTCTTTTGTCCAACGCGCGCTCTCACCTAACCAGCACCTCGGGTCGCGCGGAAAGGATATAGACAGAAAATGTCTATAGACAATCGAAAGTTTATATCCGGCGCTCGTAGAGAGCCTAGTATACCCTATGTTGCCCCATCTAAACGTAGAGGCTCAACTCGAGCTAGAAGTCAGAACGATATGCCGCCATTATCAGTCTATCAGCGGAAATATGAACGATGCAATGTGTGTGCACAGCGTGCACCGTACGATTCGCATTAATCTCAGGATCGTATCGTCTCGAATGCTTCTTTGCGAAAATTTTAATCACGTTTATTTTTCATATTGAAAAAAAGTAACTTTTTTTTTTATAAAAAATATCCTAAATCGACAAAAAAATTTATCGAGTTGAGATTAATTGGGAAGTTTCTGTATATATGCTGTGAAAAAATTTATATACATGAGACAGGACATACGCTGCTCTGATAGTCTACGTGCTTTCTATCTTTACGACGCGCGATTTATGGTCATACTTTCTGTGACGTAATTGGGACTTCAGTTCTATATTAATCCTGCAAATTTTCATCAAAAGATCAACGAGAAGTCAACAGGGCAAGTTACATAATTAATACAGAGATGGATTATCGAGAGATAACTGAACATTCAGTAATTCTGAATGAGTGAATAAATGAGTGAGTAAATAATTCAGAAATAAGTGAACTTCAACAAAGTGGTAATCATTTCCAGCATCAAAGAACAACAATCTGCATAATGTTACATCTCGAGATTCTCGATTGATATTTCAAGTTCGATGGAAGCTGTGCACAGAAAAAAGAACATTCTTATTTAAAAAATACACTTGTAAGAATATATTTTACATGATTCAACGAAGAAGAAGTTTGTATCCTTATCGCTAAAAAGTAATTTTTATTAATGAAAAACAAATAATTTATTTTTGTTTAACGCTATGTAATCTCATTTGAAAATTAACATATCAATAATGAAGATATTTTCCAAACAAGAATGTCCTTTCTTTCCGTGCGGATCTAGTGAGGAACCGAAATTTTGACTTGGACAGTCCAGTCGATTTATTTGCGACGAGGCATGTGACCGTGACGCGGGCATATTGTTTATGGTCGCTCAGTGGACCGACCCGGACGGGTGTTATTATTCTCCGCGTCGTATCGAACGAATCTAATATGTCATCGACCGCCGAAACCGTACCTGGATGATACCCAAACCCTATTTAAGGTCCAGCGATCGCGCGACCTTAAATCATCGCCGATACCGTACGATTGTCGGCGAGCAAGCAACGCGGAGTAGCTTCAATGGTCGAGCGGATACGTTACGATACGCTTTTGGGACACCGTGAGTCACCGAGGCTGCACATCGCAACCAATCAAGGTATAAATCAGCATTTAATGTACCGTAAGACGAAGTCATAGCGAGCGGAGATAACTGCGCGCACTATAAAACATCTTGGCACTTTTTAGAAAAGGTGATTAAGGAACTTCTCATAAATACTAAAACTGAGGTTCAAGATTTCTTTCTCTTTCATTTAATTTTTTCATAAAATGAGATTTGCAAGATTGATTGGAGGATACTGCGGTATGAAAGAGCACGCGCCGTAATGTCTTTCGATGATAAATTGTGATTACGAGATTACAGAGAATTAACCCCGTTGTGGCGGTATTAATGCTAATCACAGAATCGCAAAAATTGATGTGTCACTTCATCGGACAATGTTGGCCTAACAAACAAGAGACGGAAACTTGTTGCTTAATTAACAGAATCTAAGTGACTTGTTGCACGATGGATTATAGAGAATTCACGCAGGCCAACTGTTGGCGGTCGCGAGTGCGGTGGACCCGACCGGCAAAATCGAAAGTTAACTGCTTGGCCGTTAATTACGAGCGAGGGATTAATCCGATCGCTCGTTCAGTGACTCATCGACGCTCTCGCGAGCGTGAAAACGTGAAAGCTCCCTTCCCCGCGACGGCGGCGATAAAGCACTCGCGGCCACTGCCAAGAGAAAATTCGAAAGCCGCCGGTCGTGAAAACCTGTTCGGTCGAGTCATCAGCAACGATTCCATCCGTTGCACGAAATCCGGGCTAGAGGCGTGTGAAAAAAAGAGGCGTCCATCAGACTCGACGGCCTATTTACGACATGTGCCTTCGGGCCGAATCGACTGTATGATGTGTTCACACCTAACAAAACCTTGAACAAGCGAGAACAAAATCCTGTGAAGTATGGAAAGTCTTCCCGACGAAAGTAAACAACGCCTCAACACGTACCGAATAGTAAACATGTAAAAAAGAATAAAGATACATAAAATGTTTTCTCCGAGATTAACGGATGGTTCACGCACACACACACATGTCGACTTTCATGTAGAGGAATTTCACGCGTCAAGAAATTTTATTTTTGCGAGTCTTCAGCTTTCCCTATACTAAGAAGAAACAATACTGGAAAATTTATTCGTAGGATATAAAGTTTATTCACAGAAATAGTTCAATTTCGCAGAAATAAACTTTATACTCCACAAATACATTTTTAAGTATTTTTTCTCAGTATATTGAACGACTAATCGATTATAACGGATTTCAACCTCTAATTCCGTTATCGATACGTCGAGAATAATCAATGGATTGATTGATTGTTAACACTCTAGAGTGTTTCCTTCTAAGTGTTCAAAAATCTTTTTTCTTAACGCCTATTGAATATAGCGATTTATCACGTTAAAGACATTCAGCCCTTAATCTTTGCCCAAAAGTTCTATACTTGAGTATGAATTATCCTAAAATTGGATTCTATAGATCCAAATTGTTTTCAATATATGCGTTTACATAGAAACAATTCACACTGTTTGGATCTGAGATTTCCACGCCATTAATCAGTATAGTCTGCTTAGTTGAATATCTAATTGTTTGCGTTTTGTAAAAAAAATGAGGCGTCGACGGGCTGTCTTGACTTCTATAAGCGTTGATGTTGATACAAAGCGATCCACCCTGTACCAGAGACGTCACGAAGCGGCTTTGCCATACGTGTTCATCACAACGGAGCAACATTTCGCCATGGATATCCGCACTGACCGGGGACGCGCGTAGCGGAAGAGCGTGTGCGCCGTTGGGAGGCATCTGGAGGCCGCGCGCGGGCGATAATACAGTTCGATGAACCGCGGATAGCAGCGCGCTCAATAAACGATCGTGTACGCGGAACGACAATTAGTTCCGACTCGAATGATTCACGGCAGTTCTGCTCAGTTGGCTCTAATTGTCTTCCAAACAGTCGCGCGTCGACCTTAGGAAACCGCGCCGCGGACGGCTCCCAGCCACCTCCTCTCGCTCACTTTCTTCCGTCCGCGAACGTCGACCCGCGGTCTTAACATATATTACGTCTGACGAGGCAGCACATACGATCGACATGCGAACGACAACGTAACGCTCTCCAGGCCCGAGACAATGATTCCTCGTTTCGGGCTATTCGGCTCAAGCGGGGGGGTATCGACCCTTTACTTATTTATTTATTTAATCGTTCTTATCCTTCGCGTATCGCGATGTTGATGAACGATATTATTACGTTAGATATGCCGATGTAAATAAGATTATTAAAAGCATGCTGGATACCGACGCGCGTAGTGCAACTTTCCTGCATTTTTCTATTTGGTTGTATAGAGTTCGCAGATGTTTGTACAGAGTGAAAATACAAATATGTCGATGTACATCTCGTGTTTATATAAAAAACGAAAGAAATTTTGTAAATCGAATTTTTTTTTAATTTTTGTACTGATGTCAAATAGAAAAACCAGTGCGAAATATAAAGATGAAATAAGAAAATGCGAGATCGAGATACGAAATGTCCCTCGCATGATAATTGTATTAAATACGTTATTTTCCTTTCCAAATGTGTCCCTGCTGTTTTTAATTGCGTCGAGAACGTCTGATGCATTCCGTATATTCGTATTTTTTATTCAGAACGATTAAGATCTCTGTCAATTATTTACGCGATAACGAGCGTACTATGCGTGCAATCTTCTCCGTGCGCGTACTACGCGTGTAGTCGCATAATACGCGAGGTAATCGCGAGTAAACGAGAAACTAGAAGTAAACGACCTACGCATGCGCGATGCATTATTTCGTTGCACTCGTAATTAGTCCAATTTAAATGAAAGCGTTGCCATTTCGATCAGCAGCCGGCGGCCACGGCCGTGACGCGCATTAATAAAACTCCGCCGCGCGAGGCTTCCCGTTATTTTTTTAGTCACGGTCGGGAGAGGGGGAGGCAACGTAACGTAGGGGAGGGGAGGGGAGGTGCGCGTCGTTGCACGTCGTCGTCACTCTCGGCGGCGAAACACGCCTTTTCGACGATTCGCGGATGTCTCGGCGCGTTACGGCAATTGGGGAAACGTCGAGGTATTGTGCGGGGCGTGCGCGCGAGGAAAGTCTATCGCGGCGCGTGGGACGAATTGAATTTGCCAAGTAAATCAAGCGTGACGTTATGTCACACGGCGCGCGCGCACGGTCGATCGCCAGGGTCAGCCGTGAACGTACGCTTTGCCACGGTAGGCAAAGCGGTGCACCCGTGACATTTTCAACCCCCGTCCGTTCGGTGAGGAAAGGTTCAAAGGTCGAGGAATGGCTGCCGCGCGGCAGCGCCCGTATATAACACGCGATATTTTAAAAGGAGGATACGGACCCGACGGAGCCTCTTCCCGAGACTCTTTTATTCGCCGGCTCGTTCACCTTCGTCGCGCTTTCGAGTGCATTTCCGGATGAACTTTTTAACGAGGCCGGCGGTCTGCCCGTTGACTGATCGATAACGAGAGAGAAGGACGGTGATATTTGACGAGACATTTCGTGTTTTGCAGAATTCGCGAGCTTGAGAATTTTATGCGTCTCACACGACATGTCGATATCAAAGTATGAACACGTTTATCGATATTGAATTGAAACGAATCTCTTTGGTATATGCAGACAGGAAAAATATCTAACAGATCACAAGAAATATTTATTTGGTGGATATTAGTAACATATTTATTTAAAACTGGATCAATTATTAACATTAAAATGACAAACTGATTGTAGAAATTGATTTATAGTGTACTTAATTATTGCAGTAAAGCATTTGTATATTGTCTCTCATTGGTCCTTACTTTTCTATTTTGATTGTATTTCGAAAAGTTTTATTTACATATATAAAATAGAATGTCTGTATATTCTCTATACAGACTATGCAGTCTAAACATCCTACTCTGCCTTCTAATTTCATTCCTTTGACATTGTGTGATAACCACAGCAACGTCGGGTAGTTTGAGCTAGTTCTTGATATATTTAACTATTATGTTTTTTTAAATCTAGATTTATTTATTTAAATAAGATAAACAATTACTTTTACAGAAAGCTAAGGTTTGAAAAAAATGTATATTTTCTTATTTGAAAAATATCTTCTATCAGTATATTATTAGAGAGATAACAGTAGGTTATTAGTATCCACCGAATAAATATTTTTTATTTCTTAGGTATTTTTTATTCTGAGTGTAGAGACTTCGGAACTATCTCTTTGTGTACGCACGTGGCTCGCTCGTGGTATATTTTTCGAGAAAATCGTTAGATCTGACGTCAAAGCCAACAAGGACATTGAAACGTGAGGTAATGTCCGGAAAGCAAAGGCAAATATCCCGAATTTATCTCATATCTACGAAAGTGCGGAATGCTAACAAATACCGCCAACATTTTGGCAACATCTCGTTCGCTATGCCAAAGTTTCTCATTGTCTCTGGGGCGAGGAGGATTGCGCGGTCGTCCGAGACGAGGATGCGAGGCACAAAGGACCAACGTGGTCTTTCGCGGTGTTCGCGAAAGTACTCGTAAATCGGATTTCGAGCGACTTACTTTGTTTGTGACGTGGTCGGCCGGCACAGACTCGGGTACAGTTTGCAGGGTGCTCCGCATGTTAGCGGACATTGTAGGCCAGCCAGTTTCACTGCCTCAGACCCTCCAACGCTTTGTCGATGCACCCCTCTCTCTCCTCACGCCTGGAACAAAGAAAGGACGAGAACGTTGAAACCCATAGGATTAATAGACCAGGCCCTTCGGCCCTTTTTGTAGAACGTTAAGGGAGAACGTTGATCTCCGGCGAGCAAAGCCAAGAGAGAGAGAAAGATAAAGAGAGATATAGAAGAGAACGCGACGTGTTCTGAAGGTGAGGTCATCTGTGAGTCATTAATGATTCAAACGACTCGTCAATGAAAAAATGACGATAATATCAATGCGAAAGTAAATCCAACGGCTCTGGTCGCTCGTTTACCTTCTCTCGTCGAAGACGAGAGAGAAAGCGAATGTATTTCAGATTAATCTCCCGAATATGTTCCGCAAACATCCTCGATAGGCCGATGTACGTAAACTTTGCAACAACTTTATGTATATTAAATCACAAAATTCAACAATGTTGAACTCTTTACGACTCATCAGATTGTAGTCATGTTTATCACATGTTTAAAATGGCGAAACAGAAATGTGAAAAAATACGAAAAAAATTATCAAAATTTCCCCCGAATAATATGCCAAAAAATATAATATAATGTAAATTTAATAATTAATTCAATATAGTACGATTGCTTTTCGTAAATATAATTAAAAGAATTGCCAACTTTCTATCGTTAATTGTCTCACATATGATGATCATGAAAGTCTATCTGGGATCTCTCTAAGAACGGAAACATCGATGTATCGATTTAGCGTAAAGCGAGCCCGTGCCCGTTCAACCTGGCCGCTTCTTCGCTCGCCATCGCGTGCGCTTTATCCTCGCCGCGGAATAATTATCTTCTTAGGAACTAATCGCCGACGCTCATCGGGGTTAGGACCTGTCCCGGCGAGAACGATCGATGATCTCATTTCCACCCAATTTAGCCGCGCGCGAGAGATCGATCTCGCCCGATACGGCGCGACGCGGCCATCAGCCCGCGGCACTGATTGACGAAGCGCGCCTTATTAATCGGTATGCACGGTAAACCATGGCTTCAATTACACATCGGTATCCTCGCGTGCATGCGGCGCCGGTGCGCGCACTCACGCTGCATACCTATCATCCGATTGTCGCGCGTACGCGCGCCGATCAAACCGTGAAATGACGTTAATGCGCGATCCGCTCACTCTCGCGCTCGCACGAGTAACAATATAGAGTAAGCGAACCTATTTCGGAACAGCACTTATTTCAAAACACTCATTTTTTTCCTGTATTAGCCGTCAAATAATACCAAATTTTCATGTTAGTAACAAAGAACATGTTCTTTGTTCTGTTACTAACATGAAAATTTGATATCATTTGATGGCTAATACAGGAAAAAATTAAAGTGTTTCGAAATAGGTGCTGTTCCGAAATAGGTTCGCTTACTCAAT
>NW_022639558.1:933683-942683 GCF_010583005.1 Odontomachus brunneus | reverse complement strand
TTTTATTCGCCGGCTCGTTCACCTTCGTCGCGCTTTCGAGTGCATTTCCGGATGAACTTTTTAACGAGGCCGGCGGTCTGCCCGTTGACTGATCGATAACGAGAGAGAAGGACGGTGATATTTGACGAGACATTTCGTGTTTTGCAGAATTCGCGAGCTTGAGAATTTTATGCGTCTCACACGACATGTCGATATCAAAGTATGAACACGTTTATCGATATTGAATTGAAACGAATCTCTTTGGTATATGCAGACAGGAAAAATATCTAACAGATCACAAGAAATATTTATTTGGTGGATATTAGTAACATATTTATTTAAAACTGGATCAATTATTAACATTAAAATGACAAACTGATTGTAGAAATTGATTTATAGTGTACTTAATTATTGCAGTAAAGCATTTGTATATTGTCTCTCATTGGTCCTTACTTTTCTATTTTGATTGTATTTCGAAAAGTTTTATTTACATATATAAAATAGAATGTCTGTATATTCTCTATACAGACTATGCAGTCTAAACATCCTACTCTGCCTTCTAATTTCATTCCTTTGACATTGTGTGATAACCACAGCAACGTCGGGTAGTTTGAGCTAGTTCTTGATATATTTAACTATTATGTTTTTTTAAATCTAGATTTATTTATTTAAATAAGATAAACAATTACTTTTACAGAAAGCTAAGGTTTGAAAAAAATGTATATTTTCTTATTTGAAAAATATCTTCTATCAGTATATTATTAGAGAGATAACAGTAGGTTATTAGTATCCACCGAATAAATATTTTTTATTTCTTAGGTATTTTTTATTCTGAGTGTAGAGACTTCGGAACTATCTCTTTGTGTACGCACGTGGCTCGCTCGTGGTATATTTTTCGAGAAAATCGTTAGATCTGACGTCAAAGCCAACAAGGACATTGAAACGTGAGGTAATGTCCGGAAAGCAAAGGCAAATATCCCGAATTTATCTCATATCTACGAAAGTGCGGAATGCTAACAAATACCGCCAACATTTTGGCAACATCTCGTTCGCTATGCCAAAGTTTCTCATTGTCTCTGGGGCGAGGAGGATTGCGCGGTCGTCCGAGACGAGGATGCGAGGCACAAAGGACCAACGTGGTCTTTCGCGGTGTTCGCGAAAGTACTCGTAAATCGGATTTCGAGCGACTTACTTTGTTTGTGACGTGGTCGGCCGGCACAGACTCGGGTACAGTTTGCAGGGTGCTCCGCATGTTAGCGGACATTGTAGGCCAGCCAGTTTCACTGCCTCAGACCCTCCAACGCTTTGTCGATGCACCCCTCTCTCTCCTCACGCCTGGAACAAAGAAAGGACGAGAACGTTGAAACCCATAGGATTAATAGACCAGGCCCTTCGGCCCTTTTTGTAGAACGTTAAGGGAGAACGTTGATCTCCGGCGAGCAAAGCCAAGAGAGAGAGAAAGATAAAGAGAGATATAGAAGAGAACGCGACGTGTTCTGAAGGTGAGGTCATCTGTGAGTCATTAATGATTCAAACGACTCGTCAATGAAAAAATGACGATAATATCAATGCGAAAGTAAATCCAACGGCTCTGGTCGCTCGTTTACCTTCTCTCGTCGAAGACGAGAGAGAAAGCGAATGTATTTCAGATTAATCTCCCGAATATGTTCCGCAAACATCCTCGATAGGCCGATGTACGTAAACTTTGCAACAACTTTATGTATATTAAATCACAAAATTCAACAATGTTGAACTCTTTACGACTCATCAGATTGTAGTCATGTTTATCACATGTTTAAAATGGCGAAACAGAAATGTGAAAAAATACGAAAAAAATTATCAAAATTTCCCCCGAATAATATGCCAAAAAATATAATATAATGTAAATTTAATAATTAATTCAATATAGTACGATTGCTTTTCGTAAATATAATTAAAAGAATTGCCAACTTTCTATCGTTAATTGTCTCACATATGATGATCATGAAAGTCTATCTGGGATCTCTCTAAGAACGGAAACATCGATGTATCGATTTAGCGTAAAGCGAGCCCGTGCCCGTTCAACCTGGCCGCTTCTTCGCTCGCCATCGCGTGCGCTTTATCCTCGCCGCGGAATAATTATCTTCTTAGGAACTAATCGCCGACGCTCATCGGGGTTAGGACCTGTCCCGGCGAGAACGATCGATGATCTCATTTCCACCCAATTTAGCCGCGCGCGAGAGATCGATCTCGCCCGATACGGCGCGACGCGGCCATCAGCCCGCGGCACTGATTGACGAAGCGCGCCTTATTAATCGGTATGCACGGTAAACCATGGCTTCAATTACACATCGGTATCCTCGCGTGCATGCGGCGCCGGTGCGCGCACTCACGCTGCATACCTATCATCCGATTGTCGCGCGTACGCGCGCCGATCAAACCGTGAAATGACGTTAATGCGCGATCCGCTCACTCTCGCGCTCGCACGAGTAACAATATAGAGTAAGCGAACCTATTTCGGAACAGCACTTATTTCAAAACACTCATTTTTTTCCTGTATTAGCCGTCAAATAATACCAAATTTTCATGTTAGTAACAAAGAACATGTTCTTTGTTCTGTTACTAACATGAAAATTTGATATCATTTGATGGCTAATACAGGAAAAAATTAAAGTGTTTCGAAATAGGTGCTGTTCCGAAATAGGTTCGCTTACTCAATCATGTTCTTTGTTACTAACATCGCAAAGAACATGTTCTTTGTTACTAACATAAAAATTTGATATTATTTGACGGCTAATACAGGAAAAAAATTAAAGTGTCTCGAAATAGATGCTGTTCCGAAATAGATTCGCTTTCTCGATCATGTTCTTTGTTACTAATATCGCAAAGAACATGTTCTTTGTTACTAACATAAAAATTTGATATTATTTGACGGTTAATACAGGAAAAAAATTAAAGTGTTTCGAAATAGATGCTGTTCCAAAATAGGTTCGCTTACTCGAACATGTTCTTTGTTACTAACATCGCAAAAAACATGTTCTTTGTTACTAACATAAAAATTTGATATTATTTGACGGTTAATACAGGAAAAAAATTAAAGTGTTTCGAAATAGATGCTGTTCCAAAATAGGTTCGCTTACTCGAACATGTTCTTTGTTACTAACATCGCAAAAAACATGTTCTTTGTTACTAACATAAAAATTTGATATTATTTGACGGTTAATACAGGAAAAAAATTAAAGTGTTTCGAAATAGATGCTGTTCCAAAATAGGTTCGCTTACTCGAACATGTTCTTTGTTACTAACATCGCAAAAAACATGTTCTTTGTTACTAACATAAAAATTTGATATTATTTGACGGTTAATACAGGAAAAAAATTAAAGTGTTTCGAAATAGATGCTGTTCCAAAATAGGTTCGCTTACTCGAACATGTTCTTTGTTACTAACATCGCAAAAAACATGTTCTTTGTTACTAACATAAAAATTTGATATTATTTGACGGTTAATACAGGAAAAAAATTAAAGTGTTTCGAAATAGATACTGTTCCGAAATAGGTTTGCTTACTCGAACATGTTCTTTGTTACTAACATCGCAAAGAACATGTTCTTTGTTACTAACATAAAAATTTGATATTATTTGATGGCTAATATAGGAAAAAATTAAAGTTTTCGAAAAAATTAAAAAAATTAAAAAAATTAAAGTTTTCGAAATAGGTGCTGTTCCGAAATAAGTTCGCTTACACTAAGGTTAAAGCGATCACAAATGAGTGCCGCCTAAACGAAGGATAGTGAAAATACCCGCTAACTAGTTTTCGCGACCGTCACACGGTGAGTCACTAGTGGCTATTATTGTAACTAGTCGCGAATGTATTGCACGTATATGCGCGATCGAAAGTGTAATTATAATATCTGTAAATTGGAACAAACACGCGCCATTGTCAAGGCATTTCTCGTCTTTTCACCTAGGTCGCTAGTATCATAAGCTAGGTTCACCTAGTATCATAAGAACGGACGTTATGATAGTGTTCTTACCGATTGATTTTCGAGCCTTCTACTCGGCTTTTCGAGCTTTTCAGCGCGAACTGAAGATTATGTATCTAATATTTGTGTACTGGATCTGTATATTGAATGCCACATGAGCATGTTATTATAAAATTTGAGAACAAGTATTAGACAATAACGTATTTTGTCAGTTGATAAACAATAACTGAAAGAAATTTTTGTGATGCTTAATAAAGGTATTTAATTGAACATTTCAGTGCAATATTTGGCAATCAGTATCAAACATGTGTAGTGGCTAAACACTTAGTTACCTATTAGATAATGATAAAATTTAATAATAATTATAAAATAATTAGTAAAACAAAGTTTAATGTTGAAACTGTTTCACTAAAGCATCTATATCATTTATTCAGGAGTTTGATGGTTATTTTACCAAAACTTTTTTTTAATGTTTCTTTTCAGTTTCCCACCGCTCGCTTTTCCTACGTGAAATTCACGTGGGCTGCACGTGTAGTGGTTTGAAAAGGGCTAAAAAGGGACGTTCACGATGACCTAACTATCGAAATAGGCCGAACTTGCACAGGTAGGCGAGTGTGAGTCATACCTTGTAGCAACGGGTATGGAGGAATGTAACATCGGGCCAACTGCGGCTCTTGCATGTCTAACCTTACGAAGACACGTTGGTATATTACAATTCTATTTATACTATACGGCACTCGAGAGAAAGAGAGACAGCTCGATTATGTTTGCGCACAAAATACGCCGAAATGTTCATGTCGCGCGTTACGAATCGGAAAATCGTCCACATTAAGATCACTTTCGTCAAGTCCTATTAGAAAGAGAGAGAGAGAGAGAGAGAGAGAGAGAGAGAGAGAGAGAGAGGGAGAATCATTCGTTGTTTTGTTCGTATTTTTATTTCAATACACAGCGCGATGGCTAAGACGTATACGCGACCACGACAATGTCAATAAGTAGACGCAGAAAGAGATGGGCAGGATTACCGAAATCACAGCGACACACACACAACTACGCTTTTTATAAAAATATCTTCGGTCGTGGAAAAAAGGATTTAAAATTAAAATCTTAGAAATAGACTCTCCGGTCTTTATTTATTGACGTCATCGATATATATATAGTTAAAGCAGCTATCGTGTGGCCTTAATTGGAATAAACCGATCTGTATCCTCTCGAGAGGCTATCTCGCTGGGAGTGTTTTATTGGATAAAAGGTGTTCCGATCTCTTGAGAATTTATGTATTTCTCTTTCTTATCATACGCAGAAATTCTAAAAAAATCCAACCGGAAAAGCAGAAGCGATACGTTTATATAAATCAGCTGGGGAAATTCTTCATGGAAAAGAAATGCGTAAAATTGCCGCCTTCGAGAGGCACAAACAACGTCGACGGTCCTACGACGCTCTCGCCTCGGTTTTATCTAAGGTTTCTATCTAATCGAGCGGAACAAGAAGTCTGCGGAAACGATCGGAAGGGAGAAAAAGAATACGGCGCGGAAAAAGGACGAGAAAAAAAGGCATACCGGATGACTCAAGCATGCAGACGACAATTTTTGAGGAACGTTACGTTGAAGACATTTTCTGCTACGGGATAATATTACTGAATCTAAACTTTTTATCTAAGATTGTACACTGAGAGAAAAAATAATTGATTCAACAAAAATTGTATTTGTTTCGACTCCCAATTTTTTGTAGCGCAATGATAATAGTGAACATACATACAAGAGATTATCACTAATATTGTAATAGAATTCAATAAAAAAATAGTTTTCATGACTATAATTTGTAATAATTATTTTCGGTATGTGTTTCTCTATGATTCTTTATATAATTATAATTAAAAGTATCAAACTTCTTTCTCTTCTTTCTGTACTATAATAATTCTGTACTATAATATATTCTTTCTGTACTTTCTTTCTGTAATATAAAATATTTTTTAAATAAGCATACGGAAAAAAAAGTTTGGTTGAATTAACCAAATATCTGGTCGAATATGAACGATCCAGAAATTCCGATTGAAGTAACCCGAATTTAAGTTAATAAGATTTTTGGTTGACTTAAACAGAATTCGGGTTATTTCAATCAGAATTTCTGGATCGTTTATATTCGACCAGATATTTGGTTAATTCAACCTAACCTTTTTTTCGGTGCAAATATGCATTTTCTGAAAACCTTAAGAATCAATCAGCTTTTCACGAAAGCTAATTGTTTCTCCTATTCAAATAAAAGAATTTGAACTTAAGTAAATATGTTATTAGCATTCTTACCAGATAAATATTTATTATTTTTTAGATATTCTTTCTCCCAGTGCATTTAACACGCATTTGCGCGTCAAAGGATGAGAAATGATTCCGACGAATTCAACCTATAATATCGTCAAAAGTAGAATTGTCGTCACTTTCTCATCATCAGGAATCTTCCTCGAAAATTCTCGTAAGCAATAGTGCGCTTAAAGATCGGAATCGCAACGCGTTGACGTTACGCGGATAACCTCGTGCAAAATATGTACACGGAGTCTTGTGATTGGTCGGACGAAACAAGATTAGCGAAAGTCGTGTCTTAGCATTCAGACAATAAGTCCCGGCGAGCATTATCGTCTCCATTACGTGATAGGGAACAATCTGTGGACATTGCTTTCAAATCGAGCGGATTTCGCAACGACAGATCTGCGAGAACGTGCCGATCTCCATGGATAACGTATTCGAGAGGCGAGCACTTTCGAGATCGACATACGAAAATCGAGTTCGTTGAATCGTCAATTGCGAGAGTGGCGTGCCGATAATTTAACCGACAGCGGTGAAACTAGTTCGCGCGTAGATCATACAATTGACTAATATAGCCGATTACGACCCACGATAAATACCCACGATTCCCACGATTTTTATGTCCGCGCGAGTCTCTCCGTTTGCGCGAGTATTTACTGTCAATTACCTCGCGATGGACAGGCTCGGGAGGCGGTTGGCAAGCAGTCAACAGTTCGATATTTGCGCAACTTTTTTCCCCACTTGCCGCACAAACAATAATTACGCGCGCACACGTGTAGAGGCTAATGAATATTAAGGCGACACGGCGCGTTCGAGAAAGCGAGATAGCCTTTTCGCGCACTGCGTGTATCTTGCGCAGCGGCACGTGACCGGGAACGAGAAATTAGAGAAGAAATTATGAGGAGCTCGCTCTGGCTTTGGCTCAAGACGGGAATCAGTGGCGATGTATGAATAAAAAGATAATTACTCCCGATTATATGTATCCCCTCGGCGTTAAGGAGATATATATAAGAGGAGATATATATAAGAGAGGAATAATTATACTTAAATTGACATGAAAAAATCACAGATCTATTTAATGACTGTCATCGTCAGGACATGCGGAATTATTGAGTACGAGGCAACAAAGTTCATCGGAAGGATCAAAACCTGTTCGTTCAGTTCGCATCCGCGGAGTAAGCGTGCTTTAAGCGACAGAAACTTGCGAGAATCTCCGAGAGACTCTGCTGTACTTATTTTTCCCATGATCAGACCTATCTGCCGATATCTATTCACGCGACTTTCCCGAATATTCTTTGCTTCCTCCAGGTAACTTTTAACGAAACGTCCGTACGGAGAAAAAAGTTTGGTCATATTAATATGAACTTTTTTATTGCAACACGTTCTTATTAAAGGAAACGGAATTTCCGGTTCTCAGAAGTGAATTTAAGGTCATAAGAACTAAGAATTCTGTATCCTTCAATCAGAACGCGTTGGTTCGTTCATTAAAACTAAACCTCATGCTAGTAAGACAAAAGTAATGTCTGATACCTAACTCTGGACATTCTTGTTTTGTTCTTTGGCTGTTTCAACATTACTGATAGTGCTGAAAATCTATAATATACGTAACGTGTACATAGCTTTCCAGGGAATGCTGACAGTGAATATTACAATCTAGTAAATATAAATAATTACACTTTCAATATAGAGAGAATATATATATATATATTCTATGCTGAAAGTTTATGTACTCGTATTTAAAAACTAAAACAATAAAAATATCCAGAGTTAAATGTTAGTGTCCACAGACAGAAAAATGAATACTGTGTTCGAGTAAGTATTACTTGTTTCAAATATCTCATAAGTTTATATATCTGCAAGTCTATTGTAAGTTTATCACGAGCACGAAATTTATTCAAGATACATTTTGCATTTTAGTAAGTTGGCATTTCAATCAAGAATATTCGAGCAAAACAAATATTCGGTTTACTTACTACATGAAGTCAAACCACTTTTTCTCGGATAAAATTTTATGATATTCCCGTATAAGAAAATAGATTCTTTTTTGGGCTTTCCTAAAAGTTGCGATAAGTTGTGAAAAGATGAGTATATTTGAAAACTATTATTAAAAGAACACATTCTTTATTGAAAATAACTTTTACTTTCCTACAAGGAAAGTAAGTTGAGTAATAATTTTTCTCACAAGTAAACCTATCCAAAAGGTACACTCTAATTTCTTTCTAATTTGGTACAGATGTAGAAGTACAAAAATTATTTAAGTCATATTTTTCTATTTAAAATTTTGAGCTTTACGAGCAGTTTATAGCTTTTTAATATTCTCACTCCTACCATCAACAAGTATAACAAAAATGCATAAGAAATAAAATTAAATATAAGATATAGTTAAATAATTTTAACAAAATCGGCATAGCTGAGATACGAAGCATTTTAAATTTCTCTAACCGAGATTCCAACCAAAATATTTCAAATCTATGCTAAATTAGTCAAAAATGGTTCGAATCTCGGTTAAACCGAGAGTAATTTGAATTAGAATTTTAATACAATCGGCATAGCTAAGACACGAACCATTCTAAATTTCTTTAGCCGAGATTTCAACCAAAATATTTCAAATCTGTACTAAATTAGTTAAAAATAGTTCAAATCTCAGTTAAACCGAGAAATTATTTGTATAAATAATTTTTTTCAACTTTTTACATATTTTCTTTAAACATTTTATTATTTATACAAATAATTTTACACACTTGAC
The DNA here is from genome assembly GCF_010583005.1 of Odontomachus brunneus. NCBI lineage: Eukaryota > Metazoa > Arthropoda > Insecta > Hymenoptera > Formicidae > Odontomachus > Odontomachus brunneus. Next base: position 933,700 of record NW_022639558.1, on the reverse strand, counting down.
TTCATATTCATAATCAC
>NW_022639558.1:909732-933673 GCF_010583005.1 Odontomachus brunneus | reverse complement strand
GAACCATTCTAAATTTCTTTAGCCGAGATTTCAACCAAAATATTTCAAATCTGTACTAAATTAGTTAAAAATAGTTCAAATCTCAGTTAAACCGAGAAATTATTTGTATAAATAATTTTTTTCAACTTTTTACATATTTTCTTTAAACATTTTATTATTTATACAAATAATTTTACACACTTGACTTCATATTCATAATCACCAAACCAAAAACGCCTATATCTTGTATTCAATTTTATTTCTTATGCATTTTTGTTGTACTTGTTGATGATAGGAGTGAGAACATTAAAAAGCTATAAACTGCTCGTGAAACTCAAAATGAAAAAATATAACCTAAATATTTTTTGTACTTCTACATTTGTGCCAAATTAGAAAGAAATCGGAGTGTAACTTTTGGGTAGGTTTACTTGTCAGCAGAATGATATTTTTCTCTCTATGCAAACGTGTATTGGATATTTTTTCTCCGTTCGATACGCATAGACATGTCGTTTTATGAAAAACTTTCTGAATTAGTGCACACTGGTGTAGTGAATTAGAATGAGATAAGTATATTTTGTCTCACTCTAACGTATTGCATCAGTGCACACCAATACAGGTGAGCCCTTCGGAAAAAAACAGACTTCGCGATAGCGCTCGATTTAAATTTCACGAAGTCATTCCTCTGCCGCTATTGGAGTTTTCGCGAACTTTCGCCGGGAGCTCACGAATTCTAAAGGGTTAAAGAGGACAATGCTCGGAAAGAACGCGGCAGTGCCGTCTATCAAACGCGCGTAGAACAACCAGAGAGAAACGCTATCGCACGGCGAGAATGGCGCCGGCTGAGATAACGACCTCACGAGAGACCGTAAAAGTTCGCGAGCGGGGTAATTGTCTCTCTCTCTCTCTCTCTTTACGAGTGAACATGTTACCTCACAATTAAACGTAATTAAATACGCTGACTTAATCCATATATTACGTAAAAGCGCGACAGCGGCTTCCGAGAATTGACACGAAACGCCTGCACTCTCTCGATCCGGCTTGTATCTCGCGTCGATAAATAAATACGAACGACTGCGTTTCCGACGCGATGCGGCTCCCCGATCGCACGAGAGTGTGCATGTACATCGCGCGCAACCGTTTTTGCAAATTGAGAGGCATAATGCCAGCCATAAAGTGAGAGGATCGGCCCGTTTCCGCCTTTGGTCGACCGCTCGGCAGCTAAGCCGCAAACACCGACGACTACAAAAAAAATATTAACCTCTTGACTGGCGGAAACGCAATACTACGTTTTGATATTCCAGATAGTCCAATATATCTAAAATTGGAAATTCAAAGGTTCTTGGGGTCGCTCTTTCTATTCAGTGATGAATTTCAAAATTCAAGATAGCGGATGTAATATAGTCAACCTAATATTGAAAAAATATGAAAGTTTTATAGAAAATTTAAGATGCTATATTTTGGAGTTTTTCAGGCCGCTCTTTTCAATAGTGAATTTTGAAAATAAAAATCATCATTTTAGTCACCGTATTAGATCCATCATTTTAAATTTGAGAATTTTTAACTTCCTGTTCGTAAACACAGTGACTTCAAAAAACTCTAGACACCAAAATTTTAACAACATTGCATTTGAAAATCCACTTTTCACCAGCTTAAGCATTTTTGCGAAATTCAGCTTGCTAGTCAAGACATTTAAGTCATGCTTTAAGACACACGATATATTTTTTTAGCTTTATGTACAGCACTCATATTTCACGACCAGCGTTTTACGCTGATTATGCACGTCAAGTTCGACAGCTTCATTTATCTCGTGCGTGACTTTATCTTCGGACAGACTCAAATGTTCTCTAAAACAGCGCGAGTACGGACCAACGAATGGAAACTCGACGATTCCGACACAAAGTCAAGCGATTCGTCATTCTTGTCGTTTAAAAGGAGTCAGAGGAGCGCTTGGGAATTTTTTGCTCAACGCTTCGATGCGCGGATCCGTTGCTTCGCTGTTATACTTGGAAACGCACGAAGTGGAACGCCGAATTCTTCGGCGGTGAATGCTTCGGTTAATTTGTAGCCGATTTCCGGGCGAGTGCAATTTAACGATTAATCATCCTCGGTTACAGCGAATCCTGCGGTTTGCGCTTAATGAGAGAAATTCCAGCTGAAGGTTTCTCGAATAATACTCAAATTAACAATCATTGTTTCATATATAAGTAACAAAACGTAATTTTATTAGAAGAATTTTAATGTTTCGAATTTCAACAATATATGTGTGTGTATATGTGTGTTATAATTTTATCTGAATCACGGAGAAAATTACTACGATTGCTATATCCACGTATTCTATAGTTGGAGAGAAGATTTATATAATTTCAAGTTAAATAGATACGGCATTAAAAGTTGCCGTTGTTACATGACTGTCTATACAATTCTCACAGCCACAACTCTTATGATACGTAATGTTCATTTAATACAATCTCATACATATAGTTACTTCAACTAAAGGAATATTGCTTTGTTGTGACCATCAGAATAAATTTCTACAGTTGAGAGATTTGTAGGAATTGATTACGCTATACATCACTGAAAATATCATTCACAAACACATTGATAAAAAAATGTTTGCTTTTCTAATTATAAAATTACATAGAAAAATTATTACCATAAATTAAAGTCAAGAAAACAATTCTTTTATTAAATTCTACTATAATGTGATGGATAATAGCCTGATATATATGTTTTATACCATTTTATTACCGAAAATATGGTTGTAAATGTTCTTTTTTCTATGTAGCAGCCGATTAAATTGTGATCCTCGTAAAGCCCAGTTTCAGTAGAGCAATTCACGTTCTCCCTCTATTAAGTAATCTGCATTAAGAAACAATGGCCGTACGCGCGCGAAAGCTCACGCGCTTAATTAAATGCGCTATTGTGCCGGCGTATCTGCGGATTAAGAGCGACAAAATCTCGACCGGGTAAGGAGAAATTACGCGGCGAGAATCACGGCATACGGAAGTGCGTGCACACGCGGCTCACACTCACACGTGCAACGACGATGACGTCAACGGGTTCTGATAGATGGCCGTAGGCGACGACGGTGGTGATAACAGCTGCAGAACATCGTGCGGTCGTCGCGGAGGAACGATTGTCGCGCGGCCTTAAAGAGAATGCATGTCGTTGTCGACGTTTCGCGTGAACAGGTGTTTCAAATATACTTTCGTTCCGCAGCCACCTGCGAGACATTACCGCTAATTATAGAGCAAACTCGCACGCGCAAATTTCGAAACGGTAAGAATGCACGAATGAACGTGACATTCGACGTACGATTTTCGGGAGCCACGGTTCATAACATCGATTTGCAACGTGCACGATGATGTAACGGGATATCATAATCATCGCCTCTAGAGGGTTGTGATCGAGCAACGATGTGATGTCACGGTTATTGCAACGGTATGACTAAACCGATTACCGCGAAATAGCACTGACCATAAGCTTGCGTTTTCCGTTGTTTAGCATATGAGAGAGAAGTAAATCGCCGTACACAAATACCGATAGCACCTACACCGAAGAAAGTTACACCGTCAAGTTCTCTTCTTAACATTTTAAGCGTATCACTGAGAATTATGTAAGCGTCGCGATCGATGTGTGTCAACCTCCTCGATTGTGCGCGATGTGATCGACCGCGTAGGTCGCGGTGATTAGACTTGGAGCCACCTGTAGCACGTGGTCAACCGCGCAAAATGCAAATTATCGGTTAAAAAGTTGAGATAACGGTGCACCTCGCAGGTGTGAGCGCTAGGAATCTGGGGTACTTGGAGTCACGCGAAATTAGGTCCTAGACCACTGTCCCTATGAACTAGGTCATCGGTACACGCGCAGTTAGGGCAGACGGCCAGGGGCGGCTGCGAATCTCGCAGGGACGGCACTCAAAAAATTGTCTCGCTGGTCCAGGTAGAATTCTAAATATCACGGAATTTATCGCTATGTTTTGTATCTGCTAAAAAATTGCCTGGAGTACGTAGAATTTACAGTAGCCTACAATATCTGCGTGTAAATTTGGCTAGGTATGAGGATTACACGTTCATTTGTATCTTGCCGCTGATCTTTTTGGTCCACCACAGTCAATTCTGATAAGTGTGACACAGAAAAACTTTCTTGCTAAATTTCACGAATAACTAAGACAAAAATTGTCTTGTCTCTGTAATTTATATTAATTAAATACAAAACATACGCAATATTGCAACGTATTTGCTAATTATTTATCTATCTAAACTAATTTTTCATATCTAGATAATTTTCGTTATGACTGCAAAATCATTTTTTTGAGTGACTGCGAAATCTGACGCCGTTTTATTCTCGAATATATATGCCGAAATAATAAGTAAATAGAATAAAAATAAGAATAAGGATAGAAAAAGAAGAAAAAAGAAGTGAAAGAAAAATACTGAGAGAAAAATATCTAAGAAATAAAAAATATTTATTCGATGGGTGCTAATAACACACATTTACTTATACAAATATAAAATATCTTCCAAATAAGAAAATATACATTTTCCTAAAATCTTAGCTTTTCATGAAAAAAAAAAAGAATTGTTTATTCTATTTAAATAAAATAATTTAGATTTAAAGAAATATGTTATCAGTACAGATTGCAAATAAATATTTCTTATTTTTTAGATATTTTCTCTCACACAATGTAAAAAAATAAATAAATAAATAAATGTAAAACATTATTCCCAGGTAATTTCGCTATTTTCGTTGAATAGTGATGGCGATAAACAATAGCAAGCTTTATAACTGAAATTCGTGCGTCAATCGGCAAATAAGCAATCGGGTTATGTTTCTGATAAGTTTTTACGATAAAAGTCCATTATATGTACATAAATTCTCATTAATTAGTCGCATTTTTATCGTATATTTTCGTCGTTACCCAAAAAGATGTCGAAACGTCGACACTCCCGTAGAAATTATCAGCGCACAGTTACATATTAAACGCAAGTATCGAGCTTATCGAGTCGCCCTGTTAACCGCGTTTGCGGCGCGTGTCAAAACGCCGCCGCCCGCCGTTATCGGGGCCGTCATTTCGCCGATTCCGCCGGAGCGGCGTGCGCGTTTCTCGCGACGTTCTCTCGCGTGGTGGAATTGCGCTAACACAACTAGCGAGGAAAGGTATTACATAAAGCTAGAATCCCGGCTTCCATAGCGTAATCCAAGAATAAATCGCTGCCGGGCGAGTCGTCACTAAGAAGATTACTCTACCCGCTCCGCGGGTGTCGTCAGTGTTCTAAAGGCGAGCTTTGTTCACTCAGCCAACGTAAGTAAACGAGGATAAGTCGATTGAGGCATTTTGCGTGCGACGTGAGTGAATTATTAGTGTATGACGCGAAAATAAACACCTACAAAGCTTAGCAGATATCGTTCTAACGCGTAAGATGTACTTCGCCACATATGTTCAAGAAAGATTCCCTCTTTTCTTCTTACCCCGAAATATCTCGCCATAAAACACTTCAGTCGATGTATCACGTATGTAAGGTAAAAGTACCCGGAATAATATTAAAAACCTGTGTATCTAAGCCTAGACTTACTGCTTTAGTTTCTAAATACGAACATTTAAACAATAAATATACATAAATCGACTCCTTTTTAAATATAATCTAAGATATAAAAACGATCATCTTTCAAGAGTCAAATTACGGGTGGTTGTGTATAACATACAAATTATTATTTTTATTATAGAAGGACTTCTCTTATTCTCGTTTAAACAAAAAAAAATCTTCCTATAAAAATAGTAATTTATGCAACCGTGATTTAATTCTTAAAAGACTGTCGCTTTCGTACTTTGGAACGAATATTCAAATTTTCGGCGTGGAATATATGCATATATATTCAATATATGTGCATATATTTCTCATGTTGAAAGTTTAAATATCCGTATCTAAAAGCCAAAACAGAATAAAAATGTTTAGAATTAGTTACGCGTGTCCGCATAGAGAAAAATACAATCAAGAAAAACGATTCTTCAATTTATTTTCCTTCCTTTAAGTTAATGATTATCTTCAACAAAGAATATTTTTTTGATAATAGTCTTAAAATATACTCATAAAAAATCTTAGAAAAAGTTCATTATCATTATCAAGAGAAAGGAATTTTATATTTTTTTATAAGGATATTACAAAACTTTATTAAAGAAATGTTTGCTCGACTCTATGCAATAAGCAAACCAAGTGTTTGTTTTAATTCAATATTTTTCATTACAATACTAAACTTATTAGGATTCACAATGTGGATTTTGGATAAATTTGATTCTCATGATGAGAATTTATGGTAGATTTGCGGATATATAAACTTATGAAATACTTTTGAAATCCAAGTAACATTCACTTGAATGCAGTACATATTTTTTTGTGTGCGAACATGGTCCTTTTAGTTTAAACAACGATCTCTGAAAAAGCTCGCTACATTCGGCTGCAAATTTAATAAGAAGAGAGGAAAGAATGAAAATCGCGTGACGAGAAGTTTGATGTCTTAATACACACGTACGAGTTCGTGCTACCCGTAATTGACTAAATTTCGCTTCCTCATTACAGTCGCTGCCGCTATAAGCGGCGCGGGAGCAGCTATTGTTAACTAAAATTAGGCAGCCGAAGTTGTAGGCGGCATACGGACCCTATACGCGATAATCACATTGCCGCGATCGCATTCGCGAGGGTAAGCACTACTACGACGACACACCTGCGGGGATGTAACGTTTAGGAGTTCTTCTTTCACCGCGCGGCGAGGTGGTGGTTTATCGTTAGGTATATCATTAGGAGGGAACAATGACGACGTAACGCGAGCGGCGTCGCGTATCAGCCGTTCGCGGCGTATGCACGCGCTCTCGTGAAAGTATAAAAAGCAATTAAGGTAGAATGTAAGGCGCGGAATATAAGCAGGGGATACATACTTCCTCATGATAAATCCCCGTCGTCGCGAGTGAATCGCGCGCCCCACTTCTGTAATTCATAACACGCCGTTCTTAGCTCTTATACGCGAAACTTTCGACGCGAATGCAAAGTGAAACTTATGACTGACGTGTTTCAGGTAAATTCTCAATTGACTCTGATCCTTCGAACACTGAGCTCTCTGTGCGATACCGCCGCACGGTGTACGGAAAGCAGCAAAAATGCACGACAATTCGCGAATCTATCGTGTATCGATCATGTGTTAAGCATCAATGTAGTACGTCAATGCCGTAAACAATAGCATGTACAAGCGGGCTTGTCTACCAAACCAACGCTTTCTACGTAATTATGGACAGTGGAAAGCGACTGCTATTTATTCTTTATCGTTGACACATTTCGATGCGCGCCGCGACGCTTCGATACCTCCGCAGACCGGTAGACATTTGTTTTATAACGATTATTTGTTCACGTTTCGAGACGCGACCACTCGATTCCGCTCGTGATTCGCTGCGCGAGCGGATTTCATTTCTGCTTATTGCAAGACGATGCAATGTGTACGGCCCTTGCTGACAGACTGACGCTATCTATCAAGATTCGGCGTCGCGTATATTGGCGTCATGGCGTCATACACTATAAGAAAAAAGTACTTGAAGATTTATTTGTGAGATGAAAGCTTATTTCGCAGAAATAAATTTTATTTCTGCACAAAAGAAGCTTTCTTTTCACAGAAGGAAATTTTTCTTCGCCGAAATCAACTTTATATGCCACAAATTAATTGTCAAGTGTTTTTGCTCAATGTATAATCGATCTACCTTTCTGATTATCATTACATTTCTAATTCTCGATAAATTCGATAATCGATTTAGAGTTCCTCTAGTTATAGTTAAGACAAATCATGATAATTTCTGAGTGGTTTTCATCCTGTCGACCGTCTTTAAGGATGACGTGAGTGAGAGAGAAAGAGAAAGACTCTAGGAGTAAAAGAGAAGCTCTAAGACTGAAATGTCGAAGCCCGCAGCAGTTTCTCTCTCATTCACTTCTTTCCTACAAAAGACGGACGATGTTCTAATTCTGATTTGAGGAACTCTAGTCCGATTCTATTGCTGATCGAGAGAATCGATAATAATAACAAGTGTAAGATACGCCGACTCGATTCATTGCGACAAGCACCGATTACATTTATACTCACAAACGGGGAGATTATTCTCTGATATAGTATTTATGTCCCGCACATCTCTGTTTTCGACATTCCCGGTATTTACTTCCACACGAGATTCACTTCCGACGGACAAAAATCACGAAAAACGCGGTGAGCGATGTCGATCGATGTGTTAATGGCGATTGCTCGATGCAAAAGATCTAAGATGGCTGCGCAATTGATCATGCACGCTAAAGATTGGCGCCACGACGTGAATGTGCCGCGCTCATACAACGACGCCATCTGTATACTCAGTCTCGTGAACGACTTACAATTCGATAGATCGATAATTATTAAACATTCTCGACAAATGCCACTCTAGCTACGCGTTCGACATTACTATTAATCAATTTTTTTAAAATATTATTCGTTAGAAGATTTGTTTCTCGTTAATAAGGAATATTATTATATTAACCCAGAAAACAGATTTACACTTTTTGGATTAATCAACACTTTTTGGATTAATAAACGCATAGCTAGATGCGGATACAAATGGCCAAAAATTTTTAGTAACTATCGATTTCATCGATTACGGGCAGAACATTCGCTGAACAAGGATGTGCGTGGTTATTATTATATCAACAAAAGAAACACACAGTGTGAAAAAAATATCGTATGATCGCAATGGCCTGTGATGTATTCACAGGATGCCTCAGGGATCCGACTTTACGCGACTTTAACTTGATAAAAAGATTCTTTTCGAGTTGCTCCGCTAGTATTTCAGTTACTACAAAAATAGGACGACTGAGGTGACATACGTCAATCGAGTGTCTCGCTTGAAGTTCACGATTTAACAGGTATAGACTGCGCTGCTGCTGCGCAGGGATAATGTGGGTTGCGCTATTGTTGCACTTAGTGTCTCATTAATGCACCTTCGACAACGTCGACAAGCGTGTTTGACGCGAGTTTATTCGGAGTCGCCGAATGATATTATGGCAGCGTGCCGACCACGACAGAGAGGAATGAGGGAGAGAAAGAAAGAGGAAGAGAGAGAGGAAGAGGAAAAGAGAGGAAGAAAGATACGAAACGCTCGATAATCGTACACCGGCATTCCAAAGATCGAACGAATCGACATGCACGCGGTAGAAACGGGCGTTTCGTTTCCCCGACAGCGCGATCCGAAATCCGCTCCTCCCGCCCCTCCTCGTCACACACACAAACACAGTCTGTATTCTTGTCGCGCGTCTATGGCGCTTAACGCGAACGCGTGATTCTCTGGTCTCACGTTGAAATTACACAAATGAATTCCACCATCGGTATTCAGCGTCCACTTCGAGTCGAGTTAGGTTAGGTTACGTTGATTTGAGAAGGTTTGGTTAGGTTAGGGAGCCTATTTGAGAATTCCCTGTGCGAGGAAACAAGGAGCTTCTCTCTGGCTAATAGAAGACCACGTTTGCATCTCGCATTGAGCTTTAAATGAGCGCGCCGTGTGATTCTCGATGAGCTCTCGGTACTAAAACCGAGCGTGAACTTTACGCTAGTGTTTAGCATAGGGCACCCGCGTTTAACCGCAAACGTGGGACGCGAGAACAACCTACCCGATCACGATATAATTGTGTGACTTTTATGACACACTCTGGACTGTAATCATTCACTTTTTACATAGTTCGATCTCAACACTAAAATCCAAAGCAATTTCAAAGCCGATCCACATGTTTCTTGGGCAACTAGTCACGAGGCGAGAAAACTAACGATATATCAAACTTCGTGCACGAGATCTGCGACTATGTAAGAAAAGTCACTACCCAGAGGACGGGAGAGGAAAGATCTTACTTCTTCTTATTTAATGACCATTTCTACCAACGTCATCGATTAAACATTAACCCTAGTTTAAGATCCGTTTGCATCGGCCGAGTGGTAAGCTAACTAGCGATAAAAATATGTATTTGTCTATTTTGAAGAAAAAAATAAAGACGAATATATGATTTAACTATAAGAGAGAATTTATACCTTAACGAAAAAGCGGAAGCCCTTAAAATTCGTACTGGTGGTCAATCGGTAGACAATAGTTCCTGCTTTTTTTACTAGCGCAAGTTTTTTCTGTTTAGCATCTGTTTTAGGTTTTCTGCTTCCCTGCCAAGGTGTGTGGATTATCCCTAAGTTAGCTCACTACTCAGTTGGAGCAACCGGATTTAAGTCTTGTCTGAATAAACTTGAAACTCAGGTTAAGGTTTAATCGACGTTGGTAGAAGTGGAAATGAAAGACGAGGCCAGTGACAGACGAAAATGTAAGGTTAGGAAGGCGACGGACAACGGGCTAAAATACGTGAGGACGCGAACAGGGAGAGCACAAGCGAGAACGAAAGAGATAAAGGGGAGGGAGAGGCCAAGAGCGGGGGCAGGAAGCCTCCTCGGAGCCAAATTGAGAGAAAGAAAGAGAGAGGAGGGAAAGAGGGGGGAGAGAGAGAGAGAGACGGAGGAGCAAGAAAAGCGAAGTGACTCTCCTCGCGGTGAGCTCGGCTGGCTAACCGCCCTCCCCACCCCATTTTTTGGACACTTACACCGTACACTCATCTACGCACACGACTCTGTCTCGCACGAGATACACATGCACGAATATGTCCATGTACGCGTGCACGTACAGAGACGATATGAGCCACCGCTTATCCCAGTCTCTCTTCCTTCACCCGCCCTTTCTCTTTCCCTGCCTCTCTTTTTATCTTTTTTTATGTACTGATAATAAATATACATACGTGTCGAGATGCATACATGCGAGCTGAGTACGGCAGCGCACACACCACACACACGCGCGCTCCCCGTGGCAGGCGAGGCCTCGGCGATGACGACAACGTCGGCGGGTACGAGGACGTACGAGGACGATGACGAAGGTGGTGTCGACGTCGGCGGCGACGACAGTGGTGGTAATAGCAGTAGTGCTGGTCGTAACGGTGTACAGTAGCGGATCCGCGCGCTCTCGCGAGGATGGTAGAGGCAGCACCAGGTAGAGCGGTGCCGACGGTTCAGATCTCCGTAAACGCGCGCGACGACTCGCGGATGACGACGGCGACGGTGGCGGCGGCGGGACTTCGCCGGCGAGAACGAGAGAGACGGCCGGAACACGGTGTTCGCGTGCCTCCTCGATGGTGGCCGCACATCGGAGGCGGTAGAGTCGCGGCGACTTGGAGTCGTGTCGGAGTCGCGGGTGCGTGCGTGCGCGCGCCCGCGCGACAGCGCTTGCGAACGCTCACGGTCGTTCGGTGTGTCGCTCCGTCCTTCTTCCCCCAATGGCCCCTCTCTCCACCTTCTACTTCGCTCTCTCTCTCTTTCTCGGTGCTTGATATACGAAGCTCTCGGGTATTTTTATTTGTAATCTCTTTTTTCTACTTGCATATCTCTGTGTTTACGACGTTGTTAGTAATTGATGTGTTTGATATTGGCTGTTGTGTTGATTTTTGCTAGTTCGCGGAAGGATTTTTTACCGAACGCTTAATAAACGCTTTCTCCCTCTATCTCTCTTCTCTATCACTCGCTCGTTCTCTTCCCCCGCCGTTCTTACCTCTACCGAACTTGGTTTTGTCCTCGCTCCTTTCTTTCACTCACGTCCGTTTCTTCCTCTGTCCTCCTCACTCGTTCGTTCTTCTGTCGCTTGTCCGTCAGTAACCTAGAAAGCGGCCACGGCGGCCATTCAGGATTACGGGACTCCGTCCGCACGTCCGCCTTGTCTCGCCTCTCGTGGAGATCGAGTGGCGGCTCTCTCTCTATCGTCTTCTCCTGTTCTGTCTCTTTCTTTATTCCTCCTCCTTCTCTTTCTTTCCAGCGGCTCGACCGAACGAGACGCCGCGCGGTATCTGTTAGCGGCTGCCCCGAAACACGTTTTCTTCACGTCCGTCTTCGTCCTCGAGGAACGTGTCCGAGGAGGTCGATGAGCAGGTCGAAATGATGCTGCTCACACTGCGAGCGTACGTACGTCCCGTTCGCCCATTACGGTGCGCCCGCCACGCTTGTTCACCGTTGCACGCTAGGCTCGAACTTCCCTCGCGGTTGCACGATAACGTCCGGCTCGAGCGAACGGAGACTACGACAAGGAGGTCCGTATCGCGGCGAGACACGAACACGATCGCGACGCTCGGGTACACACACGATTTTCGCTCGCTGATGACGCTCGCTCGGAGCTATACACGGGCACCGGCGCGATCGCCGCGGCTACTATCGACACTGTATTCTTACTCTCCCTCTCTCTTTCTCTCTCTCTCGCGGCACGCACTGTACTTCACTTTACTCACTGGGCGTACATTCGCGGTCGTGGAAGAGCGCGCACCCTCGCCACGGCAGATCGGCGAGGAGCGACTGCGAAAGCACTTTGGGTGTGCTCGAGGCGGTTACAACGGCTGCGGCAACGGCAGCAACGACGGCCACGATGACGACGACGACGATGACGACAACGACGGAGGCAGTGTGTTGCTGCTGCGTGCCGTGTCGCGCGGCACGGACGCGGAAAGTACGCGACGTTACGGCGGCGCGTTCGGGCGGGCCTCAGCGCCAGGGATATTCGTCCATTTGTGACAGATTTTCTGTCCGAGATGCACCGCGTTAACGACCGTCCCCCACCTTTCGCCGCATACAGACATCACCGCACTTCGATTTTTCAAGATGGCGACGCGCCTCGTCGTCGGCCCCGCAGGCGTGCAGCGCGTCGGCGCGAGACTGCGTTTGCGCACTGGCGCCTTTCGTTCAATCGCGCGTCGACGCGCGCTTTTCAAACACTCCCCGGCTCAGCGGCGTCGTGATATTTTTGCCGGCATTTTAATTATTAAGAAGAATCGAATAGCGACAGGTACATGATATTGTACATTCAGATTATCCAAGATACATTCAGTTACATCACGATTTAATGCTCGCAACCTTTTGAGTCGACTTTGTCAGGTTAATTTGTGAAACTGTCACGCAACATCATGTTATAGTTAACCTTTTAAGTTTAAGAGAAAAAAAATTGTTAATTTAAAAGAAAATTAAAACTTATCTCGTGAAGTTATGTCTCTCCTCGAGATGATCAAATATTTTATAATTTTTTTCTGTTTTCTACGATTTATCTCTTACTAACAGAATGATTGCCCCAACATTGTTAGGTTTTTAGAAATATGATAAGACAAGTGGTAAAATCATCTTAGATATATAATATTTGTATATATTAATGTTTTATATGAATATTTCTCAATGAAATACAACCTTGAAAGAGATCATATTATATCTAATGGAGAATTTTGCGAAAGTAGAAAGTGATGCCACCAGCTACTTATTCAACAGCAAAATATTTCTGCAATAGCTCCTCATATATGTCCTTGTCACTTTTTAAAAATAAGCAGAAGATAACCCTGTCAATCTGTAAAGTTATAGTAAAGTTTCGTAGATATTAATAACTGTATACATAACAGAATAAAGGATCGTAATTCATCAAGTACATATGCAATCTTACATTATCCTTATTCTCAAGAAGGAATTTCTTGACTGTTGATAAAGCTACTTTAGCTGCTGGTTTCTGTGGGTACCCATAAATTCCAGTTGATATACATGGAAAAGCGATGGTGCGCAAATTATTCTCCTTTGCTTGAGCCAAACTGTTCTCGTAACATTCCTTCAATTTGTCTGGTTTCTCACCTTGGGGACCAACAGTGTGAATAACATCTGAAATATCATTTAAGAATTGAGATCTCTAGCAACACTAAGATTACTTCAAGTTAAGCTCCTTCAATAAATTACTTACATTTAGCTGGTAGCATATAACCTCCAGTAATTTTAGCTTCTCCAACTCGACATCCTTTTAATGTTGTGCATTCCTTTTTTAAATTTGGTCCTGCTGCCCTATGAATAGCTCCATCAACTAAAAAAGAAACATTTGCATCACTAAAGACATTGCATGTCTTTTAGATATAAAATCTTTCATCGGAAACACTCTATACCTCCACCACCTCCCAATAGACTCGAGTTTGCAGCATTGACTATGGCATCTATTTCAAGGGATGTTATGTCCCCCTGCCACATTGAAACCTTCTTGGCCAAGTCCTCATCAACCTCCTCAGTTTTCTTAGGAGTCTTAATGGCGATAGTGAACTTGTTCTTGCTCCAATACTCTGACCACGTGGGAACTTGCTCCAGACTCGTCACCTCTCCCTTGTAGAAAGTTTTCTTCTCCTCCGACGGCATGTTCAGGAATTTCTCTAATTGCAGAAGCAACAGAAACATACATCATCAAAATATTTACAAGCCAACACCGTAATTGTTATCGTTCACTTGATTGCTACGTTATAATCATGCGATTGGCAAACCCTTACTTTTCTCTTCCTCGAACGACATCTTCCCCTCAGGTTTGATCGATGCGGACGACTTTGGTCTCGATAAAAAATGCTGAAGGGAGCGCCTGAGGGTGCAATTAGCGACGGTCGCCTAGAAACCAAAAGCAGTTCTCGGCAGAGCTCACGTAGGACTTTGCACGCTCTTGTCTCTTACGTTCAGGACCAGCATATCCTGCGTCACAGAATGACTCAAGGAAGCTCTGTCAGTCACTGATGTTCCATTCGCACGACCAAGATCACAGGATGTCAACGCACACCTCGTGCCTGCTTGATCACGAAGTGCGACAAGCTCGCGAATCCCGCAAAATGCTATTGTTTTGCTCGTTCCCCTGTCGTGTTCGCGGAAACCGGCGCCGACCATTTCCCCTCCGACCAGCCGGTGATGAGGCAGCTGTTGCCATCTCGCGGTGTCGGCGCGCTTCGTACTACGCTCTCCGTACGAGAGATGTCATCCGACAGCAGAACCGTTTCTTCCGTGCGACAGATAATTACACGATAGCGGTGTACTTCCCGTAATTGGATTTGGAGTCTGGAAAACGCGGCTAACGTGAAACTACCCAGGTACCTCTTTCGACCCCGACGAGAATATACTCAAATGTATAAATAATGGAATTATCACGCCCCAGCAAACACAATGTTACATGTAACGTACATGTTAGTTGTAATTTCCTACTCAACAATATAACTGTTATATAACACGCATGTTATATAACAGTTATATTGTTGAGTAGGAAATTACAACTAACATGTACGTTACATGTAACATTGTGTTTGCTGGGGCTGTACGTAAGAAAGCGCGCGAAGAGAAATTCAAAAAAGGTAATATAAGAAATTCAAAGGTAATATTGTTAGCGAGATAATCATAATATGATTTTAAATGTAGAAATTTTATCAACACGATCTCAATAAGCACTTTCTCAGATGAATAGACCCCCTTATCAGCCCTCGTAAAAATGACAAAAGAACGAGGCAAGATACGATCGCTTAAAGATAAAAAAGAGAAACAAACAAACTACAGTCAGCGATAATAGTGGCTTAACTTGCGATCGATTATCGCCGGTAGGTAACAGATCAATATCGCGGTAAATCAAACTCCCGAATCCAAATATAGTTCTCTTTCTCTCTCTGTCTCTCGCGTAGAATAGCATGCTAGTGTGCGTCTAACTAATATACCATATATATCTACCCACTATCCAATTACAGGGATACTACTGCTCTAGGCTCGGGAACAGCAGAAGTTTTCGTTGTGCCCTGGAATTGGAATCAATCGAGGTTTGCGTGGGTGCGCTTGTCCGTGGGTGTTCATACGACAACGTGCCTTTGGGGGAGACATTAACCTACCCTACCTCCAGGTTCGGCGCACTTGGCGAGATGCTCACGTCACATTACGTAAATGCTACCGATTCTGCGCTTTATTACTTTGTCATTATGCCGGCTGGATCGAACGGCCGATGACGTTTGAACCGAATAATGGGATGCTTCGCGGCCGACCCACGTGTAATTCAAGGTTAAGGAAATTAAGCAAGCGAAAATGACAAGGCTCATTCGCGCGAGTTCTCCTCGAATCGACCTTTCGTCCACAGGGTTCGCGAAATTTGAAAATTTATCTCGCTCACGCGAACTTTCGTCTGTTTCTTGTCGACTGAACGTACTCGACTAAGAGAATGCGGGAACTATTCGCAGTCTCGCACAACTGCCGAATGTCAGGTCGATATAGTTCGCGTTATTATATAAATAAAAAAGAAAATAATGTTATATTTTCTCAATACACGCAAGTCACGCGCGACGTCCTATGGCGCTTCGACAATCACGTGCCGACGCGACTCGCCTGCTAATTTTCTTACACCACGAGTTTGGTCTGGCGTGTTATTTTGTAATTTCCTTATTTAAATGAAGATCAGTTAACGCGAACGCGAACGTTGCCAGGAGGGAAACGAGAAATCTGTCGCGCTGAGAGTGTGACATTTAAATGCAGCACAATTGATCGCGGAAACACATCGTGCCGCGATTGTATTACGCATGCAATTCTTATGAGCTATATACATGCATGCAATAAATGTTTTTTTTTTATCCTACGCTAGGGGAAGTGTTAGCTTTTTTACGCGATATCGTATGGATACATATATATATACTATATGTGTGTGGCAGGTCATCTGGTAAGGTCTCTGAAGAGTTTTCTCGCTGTTAAAATTCGAGCGATTCTCGAACTTTTAGGTAACAAGCCCCCCACGTGTTAGGTCAACGAAATACGATAGCACTCGTGTGTGCTTCGTTGCACCACATTGCTGTGCCTACTGCATCACGTCGTCGTCCGCAGTAGCGGGAATGAAAAAGCGTTGAGCAAATTACCGTTGAGCTTGCGCAAATTATCGCGTTTTCGCCGGGTGTTTACGATTGGAAAAGTTATAGAATATTTGCTAAAACAAATTCCAACTTGGGCACGTGCATCCTTTTTTTATAAACTCATTTCATCATTGAAGTTTCGATAATATCATTGTCGAAATTAAAGTAGTGTTAATGGGAATGACCTTGGCACGAATTTGGGAAGACTAAATCTTTATTAAGGAGTTTATTCACTTAAATGCTGAAAAATGCCAAAAAATTTTACGTAACACTTATCGTAGTGAAACATGTTTATAGTTGAAGTTTCATACGATTTGTCTGCACCGTGTTTGTGAGAAAATTAATATTGAATATCGTTTTGCACACGTAACCTTATGATAGAAGCAATATAGATAATCATTATTCCAGAGTAATTTTGTAAAAAATAATATATCATCCAAATAAAAAACTTACCGTTATAAGAATTATATATTAGGAAACATGGCAAGATACCCTTATAGAAATATCATACTAAGAATCATTGATAATTATCCAGTATTTTTAATACTGAAAATAAGTAATTATCAATGATTCTTAGTATGATATTTCTATAAGGGTAGAGTGTATGTGAAATTAGTTTAAAATTAACATTTATTACTTAGATAGTGAAATAAATATGCAAAAACGTAAATTTTATTTGGTATATAGAGAATTTATGAGTAATTTTCTTAATGCGCCACTAAAAATACATCCCTTGAGCGTTCTAAAAATATATAACTTAATGAACAAACTTTTTAATACTTGGTTTTTTTTTAAGTTTTGTATCATCATATGAGATACTCAAATTTGTATTTATTGTTAGATCTGAATATTTCGATCGAATCACACAATACATGCAACATTATTGTTGCAGTCGCGATTCCGCTGAAAAACATCTAACTCTAACCATAAATATATGTTATCTCACTTGAGACAAGCTTCAAATAAGTCATAATAGTCATTACTTGAAATTTGTCTTACGTGAAGTATTTAAGTTAGAGTTAGATTTGAGTTCTTTATACTTGAATCATACAATATATGCAATATTACATTTGCAGTTGTGATTCAGCTGAAAGGTTTATATCTAACTCAAAATTCAAATCTGACATGAGGTAATCTCACATGAGGTAAGCGTTAAGTAACAATTACTAATATGGCTCTATATTAATACGTGTTTAAATCCTATAACCCATTTAAGATCGTTCATCCATGAATTGCTTAAAAACGTCGCAATTACAGGAAAGAAATTACGTAAGGACGAATCTCTCTATCTTGACTGTACGGACTGAAGAGATTACTTCCGACGAGAAGAAGCGGAGGTGCGGGTCGTGAAAAATACCAGACGACGAGCGGAGATTTATTTTCGCGTTCCCGATTTATTTCCCCCGGCGGGGAATAATTTTGCAAGATACGGCGAGGCGTAGAAGGGGTGCGATAATAAATCATAGACACGGGCTAGTTTCGGTAGCAACAGAAAAACCAAGAGAGAAGCGAAACTTTCCGCTTCCACCTGATCATTTGCACACCCCCGTGATACGGAACCGCGGGGTAAAATCGCAGCGCACATATCCGACGCACGTAACGTGAATGAACAGTCCTGTCCTCTACGACGACGACGGCGAGAACCACGACGACGCCGACGCCGACGTCACCGACAGGGAATCGTGCCTTTTCCACGTTGTATGGAGTGGCGGCCGCGTAGTAGCGCATGCTGAAAGCCCCGCTATCGATCGATCCGCGCCCCCGAGCTTTCTCTCGCTTCTCCTCACAAGCCTCGCGAACGTCGCCACCGAGCGTAACCGTCCCGTACGAGCGGAAAACGTACCGGATCGGCTGCGATTTTATTTCCGCGTACGACTTTTCGTGTCCTCGTTCTTTCGCGTCCATCAGCCGTCGAGAGTGAATCAGCAGGCGAACAACAGCAACAGCAAGAACGGTAGCGGTAGCGGAAGCGACTACGCCATGGCACATCGCGGTGAATGCTTCAAGGCGATTTTCCTATTGTGTGAGTTCTCTGCGAAAGAATCGTACGACTCGTGCCCTTCTCGGATACGGAGTGCTGCCTGAAATACGGTATTTTCCGTGAGAAGCGTGAACAACGTGAACAACTGTTCGTCGATCGTGTCGCTCGCACCGGGTAGGACCGCACCACTTAACCCTTTGACGTATCAAAGTGTGGTCATTTCGAATAGAAATTTCATAGGACTAGCTGTCGAGATGCGTCTCGATCGGTAATTGTAGACGAGGTAGAGTAAAAGTACGTGTGAGACGAAAGACAGACATGAAACATATGAGAAGATAATTTCCATATGCACTATTTCTATATGCATCAAAGGGTTAAAGCGTCGGTAACCAGAGATTCCCGGTAAACCTTTCGTTGATCTGTGGCCCTAATCTGTCATGAATTGTGAATGAGAATCGACTGCGTTGCGCTTTCAAAATTCATGCGTCTATATTTAGCCATTAGAATCTGCGTATGCCTACGCTTTGTGTAATATTGTTTCTTCATGTATTTTCGATAGTTTTATGACAACGCGATTTACTGCACACGGAGAAAGTACTGTAGTAAAAATTATTTCAAAATTATATCTCTTTTTATAATCCGTGTCTTGTAAATCTGAACCATACCGAAATTGTAGTGTGTATGTGTGTAAATTGTTATAGTAAAGTTTATTATATATATTCACCTGGAACACGATATCTCTCAAAATATAACTCAAATAATTATAATGATTTTGTAATAAAAATTCAAACGTGTATGACATTTTCAAACGAATATGCAGTAATTTCGATCATAATTCTGTATGATCTGAAATTACAAAAAAAGATTTGCTTGTATTTTCTACTACAATATTTTTTCTCTGTAAACAGCAGCGCGCTACATATTTACACAAAAAATATCAAAGAAATAGTAAATATTTATTTTCTAGATACATTAACAGTATATTTATTTTATATACACTAATATGAAATATTTTTCAAATAAGAAAATGCACGCTTTTTTAAAATCTCAAGGAAAAGTTTTTCCTTAGTTTTTCATATGAAAGCAATTATTTATTCTATTTGAATAGACGAATTTAGATTTAAGTAAATATGCTGCTAGTACCTATCAAATAAATAATTTTTTTATATATTTTTAAATATTTTTTCCTTTCAGTATATATGAACTTCGCTAATAGGAAGACGAACGATCACTTCGACATGAGAACTTCGCAGTCGCGCATTTCTCAAAAGTTTCGCAAACACTTTTATGTAAATTGCACGATTACTCGCAAAAGTTTTACACGGTCAGGCGGCGATCTCCTGTCTACGAACTTTCTTAATATTCTCTTCAGCGCTTCGTGCACAATTAATTTTTATTCGATTTAACGAAGCGGTGCTTCGTCTGCCTTAAGCGAGAGCAAGTTAATTCACACAAATATCAAGAACCAGCTAATCGATTTTTTATGTCGTCCCGTGTCAATATATTTACTAATTTATTTTTAAATTTAATTGATACAGCCTGTGGTTGTCTTGTCAATTTTAAAGGGAAACAGAGGTCGTTTCTGTTGTTGACTTGTGCAAAATAAATGTTTCACGTTACCGTAGCGTGTAACGACGATCATAAAATTTTACCAAAATATTTTATTTCGTAGGGTGCGTCTTGAGCACAGCGTTTAGCGTTCCCTTTCCTACATCGATGCCGCGACAACAAGACGAGCAACGTTACACCACACGGAAGATGGGGAAAGTCTATGTGGAGATGCCTACTTCAAGGACGAGGCCGCCCCTGGTAAGTACGTCTTTTCTTCGTCGACATATTCAACACTCATATTCGTTACGAATTACGACTATTTCGAATTACGATGAAATACAACGATATTTTACAGATTTCTCGAATTCCCACGGAGAGAATTTTATAATAGAGGATTACTGCAGGATTTTGTGACCGAGGAATAAATCGACATTCTGCAGTAATTCACTATCCTTTCACATTTCATGTGCGCTATTTATATTTTAAGAACTAAAATGTGCTATTGAAATTTTTGCTATGTTTTCAACGAAATTTACTGTGTTCCTTATGCAAGAAATAGACCTGCCAGTATTCTTAGATTATTAACAAGGGAACACTGCAAACCCGAACTCTTTGATTTTGATATACTTTTGTGAGTATGTAGAGTAAATCAATACATGAATAACAATATATTCCATTTGTGCCCTATCACTATTTAAATGTATGATTTACACTCTCGAAGTAAAAAGGACGATTCCACTTTTTCGTGTATTACTCTTAAATTAAAGGAGATAGAAAAAAGTGTTTCGAATAAAAGTTTAATGATAGGTTAAGTGCTGTAAATTGACATAAGCATAAATGAAAAATACCTATAAAATTATTTTACAATAAAGAAGATATTTTTTAAATAGCGATAGGGCGAATGGGATATATCGTTATTCATGTATTGATTTACTTTATATACTCATAAAAGTGTATCAAAATTAAAGAGTTCGAGTTCGCGGTGTTCTCTTGTAAGAACATAGAGTGAAGTTAAAAAGAATTTACATGAAAAAAAAAACTATAATATTCTCTGCGTATACTAACGTCAATATTTACACGCTCTGATTTTTCAAACGAACGAAAGAATTTAATGTACAGACATTTTTCTACGATATTTTATTAGCCATCGAGATTAGTTATTTTCCAACATTATTTTTTCCGCTGCTACATCAGCCAGGCGTAGCGCTATACACAGTGACTTTTAGTTAAACGTGCAATTTTTAGAAGTACAACGAAGTATATTCTTATATATGTGAAAGTAATTATTTAAATGGATTCGCGGAACACTCGATAACACATTCGCGAGAAGGAGAGAAGGGAGAGAGAGGTACTCGCGTCGCGGGTCGTGCATATCTCTATATATATCTACACGCTCTAATGTCCTCACAGTGGGCGGCGACCACTCCTACATACACCGTGCCACACCACCGTGAATCCCATGTAATTGTGTTACCATTTATTACGACGCTTATTTGGCTTGAGACTGAGACCCAATAATTAAACGCGACGAAAGGTTGCCCGCGGCGTCGTATTGAGTTACGACCGCGAGATTACGTGTAAATCTTCAGGAAACTTCGGAAATCACGTCTCCTGCGCAAGGACTCCCGTACTCTGTCCTCAAGGTTGAGAGCTTAACGCCGTCGGACAACCGCGTTCGCCGTAATGTATGATAATGCGCGGAATTTATAAAGGGATGTTGTGTGTTTCTATACGCTGGGCAATTCTATCGAAACTTCTCCGCTCCCTCACCTTGTATTGCTTGAAGTTTTACGCGTAACCTTGGCCCTATTCGCTACTCCTCCTCTTACCTACTCTCCTTTTCTCTCTCTCTCTTTCTCTCTCGCTCTCATGTTTTAATATCCAAATTGAATGTTAATCTTTACTCACGAGTACGCAAAGTACACAGTTTAATAAGAAACTTTATGGAAAATAAACGTTAAAAGCGACGACAATTTGATGACAAAATGTGAATAGCACTTTTTTTCATCATACACGAGAAAATATCATTCTACTTTGCTAAGAAAAGCAATTTACTTACCTTCTTTTAAACAATGGTTATCTCCAATAAAGAATATTTTCTTGATGTAATAGTTTTAAAATATACTCATCACAAATTTGAGGAAATATATATTATTGTATATACAGAAGATTTTCTCTTTACAAGAACATCATCGAATTTTATCGAAGAAAAAGCTGACTTGATCCTTGAAATTTGATGCTCATATGATGAATTCGCAATAAATTTGCAAACATATAAACTTACGAAATACTTGACACAAGTAACATTTATTTGAAAAATGATTTACTTAGATAGATATTTCTTTAGTGTAAAAACGATTTGAACAGTGCAATACAATTGTACTTCGTTATTTTTACACGTTGTGGCGATTCTGGAATCGGCCAGATTGGCATCGAAACTATATCGAAATGGAAACAGAGTATCCCGCGGCGATCGGTCGATCTAGCGTGATCCCCTATGCTAACTCGTTTATCGCGCATACTCTGGACGTAGCCTGTTGCTGTGCAAATATTCTGCTGGATGATGCGCGTCATGCAATTTGCGTTTCATTGTCGTCGCGATAGTCGTATAACTTCCGGCTGTAAATGCCAGCACTCCGTGTTACGAGCGCGCCGCGAAGATTTTACTGGCGCGATATATCGCCGCAACGGCGATCGAGGTGGTTTACGGGGAGCCGAAGGTAACTCCCTTTGCAAGGACGCCCAGTAAGCAGGGGCGATATGATATCACGAAGTCGCGTACTCACGAGTGCACTTAAACGCGTTAGACGACCGATAAAATTTTCAACGTGTCGGCAGCTTGTTTGCAGAAACTTGCATTAATGTCTTTCTCTTTTTTTCTCTCTTTCCTTTTTTCTCCACATCCGTTCCATACTCGTGCTGCAATATCAAAGAATAAGTTTGAGCGTTAAAACCTACATTCATGATATACCTCCTATGCAGCTCGATTATTTCTACGACGGGACGGCAGGAATCATATTATTATATTATAATTGGACAATGAATGATTATACAATGAATGGTTCAACCTAAAAATTATTTAGGAATTTTTGTTACCAATGGGTAGTCCATACATCTTTCTACACAACTTTCTACATAAAACAAAAAATATTCAAGCTTCATAAGTACTTAAAATTTAATTAATTAATTAAAATTAATTAATTAAATAAAAGGTTTTACCTTCGGCAATTTTTCAGTTTAGGCTCCTCATCTCCGATTTCGATTAAAGTAGATCGACGTATTTTTGCACGAGAAACAACTTTTTTATCTGACGAAATCGCCACTGTTTACTGCGAAGCGAGATATTAGCTGACTAAGGCTACGTTCAGGGAGATACTATTTAGCGCTATGTGCTCTGTCCTTGTTTGTTCCTGAAAGTTGAACAAGGACAGAAGACGCTCATAGCGCTAAATAGTGTCTTCCCGAATGCAGCTAAAGTTGAAAGCATTATTAAGATTTTCCATCCGGCTTAACCGTTACGTTAAGATGTGTTCGAACACGTTCGGATCTGTGATTTTTTTGAGAAACGTACCTTTTGGTATCTTTGTGAAAGAAAGAACTGAATCTAAGTAAAATAAAGAGAGAGAGAGAGAGAGAGAGAGAGAGAGAGAGAGAGAGAGAGAGAGAG
>NW_022639558.1:908456-909407 GCF_010583005.1 Odontomachus brunneus | reverse complement strand
AGAGAGAGAGAGAGAGAGAGAGAGAGAGAGAGAGAGAGAGAGAGTTTCCTAACCTTAATAGTGGTCAACTTTGTCAGCTAATATTCGCAGTAGAAAACGACGATTTTGTCAGATAAAAAAGTTGTTTCTCGTGCAAAAATGTGTCGATTGAGCCTACTTTCATCGAAATCGAAGATGAAGGGCCTAAACTGAATAATTACCTTACCTTCTATCAGTTGCGCCAGTTTTTACTAGTTGCGTGTTTTTATCTATTTTGTTAAGGGTTGAATTTATTAATAAATACCCTTAAAAAGAAAAGAAGATTGACTTATTGAACGATTGCGAGGAACTTCAGCGCTATATATACTGTTTAATTCACATATTAAGTTTTTATCTTCATTTTTCTTGAAACGTATGTACCTTGTGTAGGTTGGATTATTCTTATATAACTACAGCCGACTATAGGCCGAGAATTAAGCTACGGAAGCTATAAAATAGACACAGCTATATTGTGTTTTAAGTATTACGACGGATCTGTCTTAAGTACTAAGTTTTTTTAACGGTTGGTGGCCGATTTTATCGTACTCTTTGACATTTCGAAATTGTGTTACATGACGTCACAACGTACAAAGGCTCTGCGTCATTGCGACGCGGAGACTTTTACTATTGTCACTTGTGACTGCCGGTTCTATACTCTCTCCTAGCGCGTAATTGTGGATTTACAGATTACGACGACTACTTTGCGCGTTAGACTCCCTTGCATTAGTGCAACATATGAGAAAAAAGTTGCCGTTAAAGCTTGCGTTACGTGCGTTGTTCCAACAGGTGACCTTTTCCGGAAAGAATTTCCGTGGAAGGTTACCTCGCTCGTAAGCGGAAGCGAATCTTCATGTCCCGATAAACTGGCGAAACACGAAGGTCTCGTCGCGACTCTCTTCTTCTTTTTTTTTTTTTTTTTTTTTTTTTTTTTTT
>NW_022639558.1:886335-908419 GCF_010583005.1 Odontomachus brunneus | reverse complement strand
TTTTTTTTTTTTTTTTTTTTTTGATTATTTGCATGGCAAACCGAAATTCTCACGCGACTATTTTTATCGATAATGGCGAGTACCGCTGTCGATCCGTGAGTAACCATTGTTGACAATCACCTCGTTTATCGTCTTTTTAAGTCGATAGTCAATTCCGAACTTAAAACGACCACGACCATGCCCTCGACAACGCCGAGACCGTTCTTCACGGAGCTGCCATTGTATCGACTGGACCGTAGCAACGGCCAAGCCTGTATTCTCCTTCAAGTGGACGCACTCATCACCGTCAAGTATCACACGTTGTTTGACAACGAACAAGTAAGAATTAGTCGCTGCGAACTAAATTTCGAAGGAAGAATGAGATTGACAAATCGTCTAGGGACGAAGGGAGGAATCAACGAGTAATCGCATTGAAATTTGTAGGAGGCGGATATCTATGTACCTGACGACGCGACCGTGACCGGCAATTGCGACAACGAGAATACGGTGACGATGTCGTTGAAGTGGAAGGCCTTTGTGTTATCTTGGAGTTTCGCTAAGGTAATTTCTCGCTCTTCTCTTTTCTTCCCGATCCCCAGCTGCGAGCCGAGAGACAAGTTCCCGGCTGGAGAGACAATTATCTGGAGGATAAATCATCCGAGTTGCCAGGGACGGGGGTTGCTTTTTGCGCAGATCGATAGGTGACCCTTTTACTGAGATATAGTCCATTCACCATTTTCACCTTCATATCGTTGATTGCGTGCCGGTAGCTATCACGATATTCCACAATTATACTTTAAGCAGCAGGCACGGCGTGTAGTCGAATAAATGATAAAAACGGTTCATCAGATGTAACACGTTGATATCTTGTAAAAAAGAAAAAAAATCGCTGATAAGAAATGTTAGTTAAGCACGCGAACATAGCGGGAAACGCGGCCTCTGATTTGCCGACGTTCTTTCTTTGATCCGCCGGCGGTTTAACTCGGATGTAACCGTGAGAAGTGGAGGGATGGCCGACCGGACGTAAGATTTTCCCAGGAACGCTCGATGAGACACGCGACTTTCTTTTGCAGACGCCGGGTGGCGAGCGCTGGTACGTCGAGAAAATCGAATTGACCTACAACTCCAGCGACAAGCACTTCGAGCATATTGATCAACCAAGTAAGTAGCACAATCGCTGTTAATTCTATTGATTACGCGCGAGAGAGCATCAATGGACGCTAAGCTAATTGTTTCGCTCATGTTGCAGACAAGACCATTCGCCTGAGCACCGGTCAGAAGCACAGTTCCATGCTGTTTCCCACGCCGGTTGGAAAGTCGTACTCTTGCCCCGGTGAAACTGAGATCCCGCTGACGGACGGCAAGAACCACGCAAGCGTGCTGCTCAGGTAAAACCGTCGTTACATAATATCACTTTTTGTACAGAACATTTATCATGTATTCGTCGTATATTTCAAATAATAGCTGAAATGAATTAGTACTAATTGAAAGAACAATAACCCCTTGTCCACAACCTTGCTTTAATTCTTAAGCCGTAAGAAATTAACCAACCACAGTTGATTATTTTTAAAATAATTGACTATGGTTGATCAATTTATTACAGCTTAAAGATTAAAGCAAGGTTGTGGACAAGGGGTTATTGGATAAGATAAAACTACTGATGTCTGGACACTAATAACACTGTTATCTAATTTTAGAAATTCTTATTGTTTTGGTTTTTGAATATAAATATTTAAACTATATAAAATATTTAAAAATATTTAAAATATTTAAAATATTTAAAATATATAAATATTTAAAATATATAAATATTTAAAATATATAAATATTTAAACTTTT
This sequence comes from Odontomachus brunneus, assembly GCF_010583005.1. NCBI lineage: Eukaryota > Metazoa > Arthropoda > Insecta > Hymenoptera > Formicidae > Odontomachus > Odontomachus brunneus. The sequence goes on along the minus strand of NW_022639558.1, from coordinate 906,601 downwards.
AACATAGAATATATGTATGTACACGGACAGAATTTTATAGTGAAGATTACTATAGGATTTTGAGAAATAGATGGACATAGATCTACAGTAATTCACTGTCCTTTAATTTCATATGCGCTAGTTTATTTTAGAAACTGACATATTATATTTCAGTTATATTAAGACATTCACTATGTTTTTAGCAAAACTTATCATGTCCTTTAACAAAATAGACTTATACTGACAGTATATTTTCCTCTACTAGTAAAAACATAAAATTGGGCAATAAGATTGAAAAGAATTTATGTGAAAATAGAAAATTATAATATATATTTTCTCCGTGTATTTTTATTCATTGGTAACTTAAATATTCGTATATTTAAATACTAAAACGATAAATAATGTCCAGAATTAAGTATCAATGTTATTAGTATCCTGACATTAATACTTTTACCTTAAAATGTAATTTTATTAGTTCAAAAAACTCAAAGAGTTGGATTTGATTTTTGAGTCACTTTAACTCAATCCCATTCATAGAAATGAATGATTCATCAACATTGAGTGAAAAAATCGCCGTGAATCACCGTCGTTGTTTACAATTCTTCGTCATCGTTTTGGCATTTCTTTACAAATGGAACCGAACTGTTTGACCTGACCTGACCTGATGTAACGCTAGCAAAACACTGTCAATCCTGCGTGCAAGAGAGACTTGCGAGACACTGATGCGAAAATGATGCACGAAATTCCAGAGACATGAAGCTGCAGCCGTTCAAGTTCAAGAACAACGAGTTCGCCGCCGAGTTTTCGTGCACTTCGTTGAGCGCTCGTGCCGGCAGAGACGAAACCGCACCTGTGGCAGTCGGCTCCACATTGGCTGCTGCGGTCCTCTTAACAATCACCGGCTACGCGGCCTATCGATACTTCAAAGTGAAGAAGGTTAAATACGATACCATGGAGTAAAAGAGGCAAAGTCATTGTCACGACGATGCCAAAAACCACGTCGCCAAAAAAAGATAAGAAAAACATGAGACAAAAACTGACCTCGTTCACGAATAGGGCTCGTAGTATTTTCCTTCCGACACTTCGCGTTAGTCACCCTGCGAAAGCGAGAGTCTCGTCGCTTCACACGTCGGGCATTTCTTTTCCATCGAACATACGAACGCAACGGAATCGGCGGATTTCCAATTACTCGTATCAGGACGGACACACGTGTGATTATCCATGAGAGATACTTGGCATCGACTAAACGGTTGAGTTACACGAAATCAGGCGATGTTTAGAATAGGCTACGTGTTCCGTCAGGCGAGGTATCATTCTAGCATCGTAGGTAGATACACATATCTGAATACATATCTGAGAGATTCTATCATAAATATACATTTACGAACGATGCACTCTTAAGAGGTCTGCAGTGATTCGTTTGCGCGGGTAGTACCGGGGTCGGGGTGTACCTGAATGCTTCAGTCACTTTGAAAGATAGTCTTCTGAACAAGGCTTACAAAGGCAATACCGATGACTGACATCGTGATTTCCGTCGTCCCGTGATGAATTTCGGTTGTTACTTTGAACTCGACGCTCTTGTAAAATTTTAATGACAATTACATATCTCCGGACATTACTTGTACGCGTAGGTTGTCATCTCATTCTCGTGTAAGATTGTTGGTTGTCCGTAAAACTAGGACAGGCAGAATCGTCTTGATACTCGTAATGCTCACCGCAAACGTCGTTTGTCGTTTTTGTAATTAGAAAACCGTCACTAACCGCGTACTAATACATAATGATAAATACAGTGAACTAGATGTCATCGATTCATGTCGTGAGTGTTATCGTCGAGCATGAAAGTGGCAGCGACGGTGTATGACGGAACTTCGCCACTAATATACGCGCGACACGTCTGTCAATTGTGCACGCTGAACGTCAACAATACACATTCGTTCGTTCGTTCGTTCGCAATTTAGGGCATCTCGTACAACTATTGCGGAACCCTGGATTCATGACGCCAGTAGCAAAAAAACACATACAGCCTACCATTTTTGTAAGGTAAGAAGATATTTGTACGAAAGAACACTTTAGATTGTTCAAACATACTCGTAAAATGCTGTGAAAACTACTTTTTTTCCTTGGCAGTCGTTAAAATAGCCGCAAAATTAACGTGACATGTAACCTTGCTCCTTAATCTGTCTTTTCTCATGATCTTGTCGCGTTAATTTTAAGACTGTCTACCGCGACTGTCAAGGAAAAGTGTAATTTTCGAGGTATTTTACGAGTATGTTCCTGAAGTGTTCTTTCATTTAAATATCTTCTTATTTGAAAATGACACGCAAGAATTCTTGACGTGCGTTTTCTCCCTAGTGACGTCATCAGTCCAGGGTTTCGCAGCAGTGAGACCAGTAGCGGGATTCTATAACTCATTATTGGAGTTAACGACAGTTTCGTTATCGTTGTGCAGCTTTCCTACGGTATACAAAAGCTGCGTAACGATAACGAAACTGTCGTTAACTCCAATAACGAAATACAGAATCCCAGCACTGGGGTCTTAATGGAAACGACATCGTCGTAATCGCAAACTCGGATGGTTGTATCGATAGGCTCTCCAATTCATAGATTACGGTCCACGCGTCGTCATATACGCGATCACCGGAGGCAGGAGAACATTTTCAACTTGTTACTCGTGTATTACGCGGTAGCAAGGATTGCATTGATTACGAGGTCCTTGGATTTTGCATAATTTTCTAGGATACATGAGAGATCCATCTTTTAACGTCTCGCGAAATGTTTTGCATCACGCGAACATACGATTAGAATTAAGTTGTCCTTTCTTGAACGTAACTTTGGGGGGTGTAGTCAATCGTGTGTAGACTTTTTCTCCTCAAAAAAATATCATATCCTTTCGCGAACATCGCACCTGTGGCGGTACAGCCACATCGATCAATATAATCCATATCGAAAATTTCGAATGAGGCTCTAAACACGCCTCGGAAACGCAGTCCTTCTTGGCAGCTAAAGATTAGACGCATAATTAACGGGAGGCTAGGTGTAATTGACGAGCGCGTATGTAAGGTGTTGATAACATTTTGATGATGACGCCTTATAATTACTTGTACATAGCGGTCGAGCTATAATTTACCAACAGGTCGTTCACGATTTTTTACCACCGATTCATTCGTTTGCTCGACTATACTTTACTCTTTATATAGCGTTTAGCCTCGTATAAGCTCTCGATTTGCGAAATCTATTTAAGTCTAAGGTACTTAGCCTGTAAATATAGAATTAAATCAGTTAATGTCGTGCGTTTGTGTCTTAGGTGGAAATGAATTGTGATCCGAATTAGTTCGCGATTCCTTCTCAGGTATCATTCGCTTGATTTCACGGTGGTATACGATCGGGAAATCGCGTAACTACGTATGTATCTCTTTCGAGTCTGTTTCTCTCAAATCTTCTTCGGAATATTTCCATTAATATATCGATTTCAAAGCTACTGCACAACTGGACTCCGTAATGAGAGTGACGTTGCGTGCACGCCACGGTGAAACGGTTGTTTCGTTGAAATTATTATTCTACGTGTGGTGTTGCGCGATATATTGTGCAAGTACATGAGTGATGAGACACGTATATCAAGATAGAAAGGCTTTTAAGAGCCGTCGTTTCATGTCAGTCACGATAATTTAAACTTACAGCGGAAGAATGCAATTGTTCGAACGTGTAACGTACGTTTCGCTTCTCCCGGACTTTTTATGTATGCGGAGTTTCTAATTTAATACGAATATCAAATCAATCCAGTATATACTGGACACAATTTTTTAATATTACATATTCTTTTCTACATACTTCTTTCTCGAATCTCTTAAATCAAAGCTGTTGTTAGTGTTGCGAAAAATACTGCTTCAGACAGTCGAATTTGGATTTCCCGAACTTGCCTCGACAGTATTCGCAACAGCTCTCACTGTTAGGTTAAACAATCGTGACATGTGATGGCTTTCTTGATATATGGTTGAATACCAAAAGAGCCGACATAAATATTTCGAACTCATTACGTGTGTCACAAATCAAATTTATATCGCACGAAAATGATTTCACGATTGGTGTTGGCACAACCACACGCGAGTTCCTTTCTGTTTTCTTCCTCCCGTTTTTCGCGGGAAAGTTCCACTTTTTCATTCGATACGATACTTGAGACCTTTCGTAAATAACTTCACGAGGCCTCGTGGACACGCGCTCGTTAGGAATGTGTGATTTGATTAATTTCGACGAGATTTGTGAGGCGTGATGATATTCCTTCACGGGCTCGCCGGATCCGTGCAAACTTCTATTCAAATTCTGCTATGGTATTGCATGGTTTGCTATTTAAATAAGGTGAATATCACACGGTGGTTTGAAACGATAGTTCATTTATATATCCGGGATATATAGCTGATCGCTGGCGATGGCGCGCGATAAATAATAGTTACGAACAAGTTATGGCGTACCTAAGTGTATGAAGCGTACGTGTCTGCGCGTGTATGTGTTTGAAATTATACACTCTCACGCGCTCACATGTGGGCCGTATAAATATATACATAAACTATATATATAGATACATATACAAGGAGAAAAACCTACGTTATATCGATATATGCATAATATATAAACCTCTGTCTTCCAAGTGCATATTAAAGTTACTTCATGTGTAAATATATGACAGATATTGTATATCGTATTTCCAAGACGTATCGTTATTGTCGACTGGTAGATGTGGCCGGCAGTGTTGTGCGAATATCGTGACGATTTATGAGATCTATAACTAAATGATTGAGATTCTCAGCAAATTCTTTGTTATTACCTTCAAGAAAAAGCGATTTGCACACGATTCTCACGATTGAGTAGCAGAGATGGCAAACTTTACACGAAGGTGAACTGATCTATTTACGAGGCAACAGCATTATGTCTGTCTCTCATTGTATAAAAGATTCCTGAGCGTGGAGCGGCTCAGTTTATTACGGTTTTTTTTTTTCAATTTGTTCTCTTCGCTAAGAATTCCCTTCTTGGCGCATCGTTCTCTGACACCTAAGCTGGAAGGATCGAATGAACGTCACGCATGCTCGCGGTACCGTGATACTAACACGAGAAAGGTCTAGCTGTAATTACGAAAATGTATTTTTGTGCTAAAGTCAATCTTATAGGTATTAACGGACAGTAGCAATTAAGGGGACAAGACGGCGCAATTCCGCGACTCTCGTCTCGCGTACTGTCAGTAGATCGACGGCTGGAACGTTTTACGATCTAGCCTCTAGATGTTTTAATTTTCTTTTCTTTTTCTTCAGAAAACTGTAAAATGACGATGAAAACGACGACGTAGCGCGGCGACGCGAATCGCTGAATTGCGGCGTTTCTATTGTGGAATGACGTCAAATTATGAATCATATCGCTTGACCTATAGCCGCAGCGTTAAGAAAGAGATCTTGTAACAATTATTACTACATCTCGCCTGAACCGATAACGGGGAGATGGATTCTGATTTAAAGTAATATAGTGGACATACATCTCCTAAACTTGTATCATATCGATAAAATAAAGGCTGTTATACAAGTTCACTCGATCGTCTGTCCCGCGTAATTGACAACGAATTCTTTCGACAGCCATTAGATCGATGTTAAATACTTGTCGTTCCTTTACTGTATGAGCTCGATTTTAAATAGATTTGCCAATTTAAGAAGTTTTAAATCCCTTTCTAAATGTAAAAGGCACATTGGATACTCAATATGTGCCTATTTTAAATATATAAAGCACTTCGATATTGATATAATTTCGTCTTATTATAGTAATATCTTCAATTTGCATGGAAATTTATTTATACACAGTGGATGACAATTATTGACACACCCGTATTGAAAGAAAATGTTTGATATTTGTAACTATAATCATACAGAGAAATTGCTATAATTATGGTCGAGAAAACCATTTTTTAAAATTGAAATCTACTATAATATTACTGATAATAGTAGTAAATTTTCTCTCTCTCTCTCTCTCTCTCTCTCTCTATAATAATAAATTTTCTCTTAATGCATTGTGTGCAGGTAGAACTCATCAAACTGAACACAAAATTCTTCTAATATTTCGCAAATAGCCACGTAAAGTTTTGAGTTATTAACCCTTTAGCTACGGGAATAATTTTAAAAATCCTGCCGCGATACAAAACCAAGTAAAATTATAAAATCGCTTATTGACAACAGCCATTTCAGGAAAATTCCATTTCGTTGACGACAGCCGTAGTTAAAAGGTTAATTAAAGAAGATTGGTGCATATGATTGTGCGTGATCTTTTTTGCCAATGCGCCAATCTTTTTTAATTAGTAACTAAGAATCTACACGTGGTCATTTTAAACGTTTAAACTTTTTTATTCAGTTTTACCTGAAGCACACGCTGTCACAGTTCATTTACTGCCATATCACGCGCGTGACCGATCTTGTTTGATCAATAACTCAGAAATCTAGGTGTTTTTGATGAGTCTACCTATATACAATGAGTGTGTCAACATTTTGATTATGCAATGAATTATGTTGCCGACTTAACAGCGTGATTTCACGATGTTCAGGAAAATATTCGATAAATATCCACCACGAGTTATCTCCACGATTCGACCAATATCCATCCATTGCGACGAGGGAACATCGTAGCATAGCAAAATGTATTTCTCGTAATCGCGTCTCGTTTTCTACTACACGGGTATTTACGCCTTTCGAAAGCAGATGTCTATTTGGCACGGCCGAGGGTCGGAGACATAATAATTTCGCGCTGTGGAAAAGGGCGGCGAAAAGTACAGTCAAGCAGGCTTATGCTAGTCTGCGAGGGGAGCCCAGCGCGCGGCCCTTTGCGCAACGCGCGCAGCACCGTCGTCAACGGCTCATTGTCGCAATGTCTATTGAAATCTCTCATGACAATGGCGCACGCAGGACGCTTCGTCGCATTGTCGCCGTCCGCGAGAGCGTCCTGGCCTCGCGCCGGCCTGCGGATGCTTACGAAAGATATTGGAAAAATCGCCGCTCCAGTCTGCGAAATTTTCCCCTCGCGGAAATTGTGATCGTATCGCTCTGTAATATAATATCTAATTTAACGTCATATCGAGCAAATTCGCGAAACCCTCGAGAAACAATCGTGAAACACACGCTAGGAAATACTACAATACTTAGACTGTGATATTCTTAGATCGTTAGATGTCTACCCAGTAAGCAAGAAATTATCAATAAAACGTTGTTACAATGATATTTAATAGTGTAACATTTTTTAACATGTAGTTTTTAACGTTGTATTAACATGATTGCAAATAATTTTGACACTCTATATTTCCTCCATATATTTCTACAAAATATTTGTGATATCCAAAAAGATCGTTCCGGCAATATCTTTGAAATATTTTAAATATTTCGAAAATATTAAACGAAAATCTTCAAGAAATACATATAAAATCAATATCTCAAGATATTCATCTGATGTTTTTTGTTTACTGGATAAAAACGCCTAAGGATGTCTAAGGATAATCTAATTTAAGAGTATCTTGGATCGCAAAACGCTAAAAGAAAACAATTCTTAGCTCCGTGATCCTTAAATTGTGCGATCCTTAGCTAGAATACGATTTAAGGATATCTAACGATAATCTAACGATCTGAGGTTATTTTAGATCGTTACATTATGTAATTTCTAATTTCCAGTTAATATTCATGAACACAACCGTTGCAAAAGAAAATGCATCGGCATTTGTAAAAGAAGTAGAAAAGCTTGGCGTGATGGTAAATAAGATATAAGACAGTAATAATCAAAGCTGACGAGAAGATCGTTCGGGGTGCGTGTTCGCTGATCGGTATTCGCGCGAATCACACGCGACTTGTAATCGGCCAGCACGCGTCTAATTAACAATTACCGCGGCACAGTTTCGCTTAATTGGCCGGGAATTTATTCTTCGCGCGGTCGCGTCATCGGATGATAACACGCGGCGATAACACGACAGCGGGTGTACCGGTGACCGGGATAATTGAACGTAATTGGCTGCGTTTGATGACAGATGCACCACCGGTTCAGCGACGGCAGCGGCGAGGATGAGGGGCGGAGAAGAGGCCGGGCGCGCAGAGTTCGCGCTGAACAGCGGGTGGCGCGGGCGGCGAGCTGAGCGCGAGAAGAGGGTTACGGCGGATGCGGGGCACGGGGGTGGCCTATAATTTATAAACTAGGGGCTGTTTTGGGGTAATTGCAGATAACGACGGGGCGGTCCGGATAACAAGCCGACATGGGAGTCACTGGACACCGTGCCACTCCACCATCCGCGCGTAACACCATAACCTTAGCGTCGTTACGTACGCTTATCCCCGCGGAGTGTATATAGTTTGCAACCCTGTCCAAGCGTAAGTTATGTCGCGCGTGATATCACCGTCCGGGGGGTTGAGTTAATAAACGACCGCGGTTGCAGGCAATCGCCGTCGTCGTCGACGCCGCCGTCGCTATCGCTGCTGCCGCAGGTGCCTTTCGTCCTTCGAACTCGTTAGCGGCGAAAATGTCGAGAGAAATATCGTCCGGGCCAAAGATGAGCGATTCGCCCCTTTCCCGGCCGGATTATCTCTGCCACGCTTTCTTGCCGTGTTAAAATGTACTTTAGAAAATATCTCAGTGAAATACAAGAGAAGCAAATTTACACTCTTCAAGGGTCGTATTCTTGACGTATATTTGGACGTTAAGTATGTCTTAATTATTCTCAAACGACTTGACACAAGACACTCGTGCACGAAAAATGGAACTTAGAATAAAAAGCGCTCGAGTGCGCGTCAAGAAGTCGACTTCCAGTGCGTAGAAAATTTCAAGTTTTGAGATTGGATCATCGCGCAAGCAAGGGCGAGATATGATAATTTTCATTTGATGGTCTTGTACGAGGTACTTATAAGCCGTGATATCACGCTGTGATAGTGAATCCACGCGGATAAGTAGCTGTCGAATTTTTGGTTAGACTGCTTTACACCTTGTTGAGCACGAAAAGGTAGCAACGTCTACCTTCATCGGTGTAAAAGCGTATAAAATCCATTTGGGCAAGCGCCGTACAATGACTGTCGGCCTACCTGCGTGGATAGCATCCCCGTGGATAACTTCGGGGGGCTTGGAAGTAATGAATTGCACTTATATATTTTGACAGGTCTGCGGTTTTATACCTGTACAAAATATACCCCCGAGGGATCGTAAAATCAACATTATTTTAGCTAAACAGCTTGAAACGGTAATAGAATACATACTTGACTTGGTGTTTATTTTCGCCACGTGCTTCTTAAGTAGTTACAGGTTATTGGTGTGTCTTATATCTGCAACTTTCGTTCAGTACTTCGTAAAAGTTGTAATATTAATTTTATGCATCACTTCTTACTAGTTAATTAATTTTTTATGCAAAAATATATTTTCTTCAATAATCTTATTTCTAAGATACTCTTATTTCTAAGATACTCTTATTTCTAAGATATCTTAGATATTATTCTCTTCATTTTGGAAATAAAGCTCAATAATTTTGCTTTTAAGATATTTTAAAAATAATTTTTATTTAGAAATAAATCTCAATAAATTTCATTTCTGAAATACCTTTTATTTCACTGTTATTCAGAATATCTGTTATTTTATATGTGAGGGAGTGAGAAGAAATTTTGTAATAATTATAAGAATTGTCGCGAAGCGTTCTACGTTAAACTTTCATTTTCTCCAACGCGAAACGGCTATCTGTAGCAGCAGGAAAGAGTCGATGCAGCAAGCCGTGCTATAATCAGCCTTGCACATGGACCCATCGAGGAGATCCTTCCTGGAGGCGCTATAAATACACCTCTTGGATGTATGACGCGATGATTCTTTAGTTCCCACAGCGTGTACGAACTGCTCGGCGCGACTACGACTTGATAAGCCGATAAAACGCGACGCGGCCTTGGCGGGACTGCACGGTCAGCGCGAAGAATCGTCGTAGGCAGCGTTTCGTCTTCGTCCTCGCGAAAACGTCATCTCTGTACGTATAGTGGGAAAGAACTAGCCGACTAATGTCCGGACGGTTTGCTGTGCAAATTTGTAAAATTTATCGCAGCAAGTTCCAGGGAGTTTCGAAGCATTCCAGAAGAATGAATCGAGGTTGAAAGCGGTGGATAAAAAACATGATTCCCAAGAATCGAGATGTGCTGGTTAATATGAAAATTTTACACTAAATGTTTGCGTTGAGTGTATATTTCTATAGTCTGCGGGAAGAATCGAGAGAGAGAGAGAGAGAGAGAGAGAGAGAGAGAGAGAGAGAGAGAGAGAGAGAGCACGATAACTCTAATTGAATAAATCTTGGTTGTGGTCCGGGCGATTTCATCGTTTGAAAACCACCCTCTAACGGGGGACATAACGACATAGACACGTAAATGGGGGATTTTCGAGGGGCTGGCGCGCACATCCACCGCCTACCTATATGTATAGCTGCCTATTGGGGTGCTCCGGGGTGACAATGATGTAATGCGAAACCTGTAAAACTTCTCTCACCCTCTTTTTTTGACACGCTATGAGCGCAGTCTCGGAGCTTTATACGCTCATATTAGCGGCGCATTTTTATTCGGCGCGCCTCGTCTCCCGACGGAGAATATAAAGTTATTATATATTGTATTTCTATACATTCACACACAGTGCAAAATCTTAAAAACCATTTCACAACTCGATACATTTTAGTTTGCACTAATAATTTCAGTTTATATTGATTTGATTTTTAGTTTGCACTAATCACTTTAGTTTTATATCGAAAGAGCTGAATCGAATTTGATCAGCTTAATCAGGTTTATCTTCTAAATTTAATTAAAATAAACTAATTGTAAATTAATAATATAATCTCACATATAATATACATATAATATACATATAATAAAGTGACCAGATTTCCCAGCCCTAAATTCGGAATATTTCATAAATGTGTGAAGCGGGGAGCGGGGGAAAGAGGGTTAAAAGATCCGAAAATTATTTGACAATCATTGAAAATGATGGCAAATCGGTGTCCCGAATAGCACTCGAAAAAATTCGAGACAAAGGATGAAAAATCAGAACGTCTGGTCACTTTATATGTAACCGTGTTTATTATTAAACAGCAATAATATGGACACGAGCATGACGCCGAAGCAATCAACGTTTAATATAAACATTCACGTAAAACTGATCTGTCGTTCTTCGCAGTTCATAAAACTGAAAGACTCGCGAACAAGCCGAATCGAAAGTATATGTACGAGCCATATTCGGTGGTGGTCGAACGATACTGCGAACAGGGGGTGCTTCGGACGAAGAGGAAGAAGAAACTGTCACCAGGCGACAAGGGTGATAGAGAGAGAGAGAGAGAGACACACACACACACAGAGAGAGAGAGAGAGAGAGAGAGAGAGAGAGAGAGAGAAACGAAGACAGTGGCGTGGAACAGAAAGAAGGGCGTTTATAATAACGTCAAGGGTGGGGCGTACGGGGTGCCCCGTGTTCAGATGCTCTTTTCAAGAGTGAAGAGAACCCTCCTCGACGCGCATTCAAGTGTCCCCGCTTTGTAATGCCTCTTAATACCGCTTCACTCTGTCGTCGTTATTAAAGATCCGGAACATATTGTCAATACAACAACGACGACGCCACACTATGGCGTCAAGCCCTTCATTGCCGCCGGGTACGCACCGCGATGTGCTGTGCTGTGGTGTGATGTGATGTGATGGTGTGGGCATGTCGTAGGAAATGCGGGACGAGAATTTTTGCCGGAAGTTGGGAAAACCTGGCGGCGACCTGGTCGCACGGTCACGGCCGCAGAAAAATTCACTGATATTACTGAGCTTCTTCGATGATATTGCACCTGTTATTTCCTCAATAAAAATTTATCAGCCTACTGTTATTCCTTACTAAGAGAAAATAAAGATTGATCTAACTAACATTACGATACTTTCGGTACTTCAATCATATTTTTTGGTTGCTCTACCACGAAAACAGTATAGTATAACAGTAAAAAAAGAAATGGTTTTTAACCATAATTTTTACAGTAATTATTTTTCTATGTGATTATAGTTACAAATATCAAACATTTTTCTTTCAGTGTTGGTACTTTTTGACAAAAGAGAGAGAAGAAAAAAATTTTACAATTATAGATGACGCTTTACTCTTGCTGGTTGGAAGATTAAGATCGCATCTTCCCTACAAAATATCGTGGGAGACTCCAGATTCCTCGAGATTACTGAGAAAAGACTACGAGCGAGATTTTAGATTTTTTTACTGAAAATTCGGACTATGAAGGTCTATCGCGACTTCTCTAATTTCTGATCCAAAAAAACGAGAGAAATCTCTAAGATTCGATTTCATCGACACACGCGCGTGAGCGAGTTCTCTCGCGTTTTGTCGAAGCTACTTTTTTCTTCTCTACCTTCCCCATTTCTCTCTCTCTCTCTCTCTCTCTCTCTCTCTCTCTCTTCCTTTTTCTTTTCTTTTTTGTTATCGTCGAGTTACGTAAAATGATTGTGAGATGTCCCTAGAGAGACACTGAAACGTATCGCGACTGTTCGAGCGTCGCGATGTACCTGCAGATAAATCGTGCGAGTTAGCGTAAGACGATCCCGGCGCGCGGAACTATGTCCAGCTTTTTTCCCACAAAACTCACCTGACACAAGTCCCGCTGATAAGAAAATGTTGAAAGTGCGATGTGGCACTTTCGTATACTCGCATACGAGGAATTGTTCCTGATGACGGATAATTTCTCAATGCGCAACGGGACGTGTTGATTTTTCTGCGGCAAAAATATTCGCGCGCTTCGGTAAATAACGCGATCATTCGAACAGGAATATTCGAATCTTGCAAAACAAATCATTGTAGAAATTTCGTTACTTCCGCTAACAATTTTATATATTTGACAAAATTTATATACTTTATATATTTGACAAGATATTTTATACATTTCTGAAAGATACGATTTTCTGCTTGCTAATTAAATTAATAATTACTTGTTTAGACCCTTTTCAGATCCACCACTCGCAAGATAACGCACGACGTTATTTTCCAGGTCGATCGAGACAAATCCATTTGTCGCTGTTGCTTCGCGCACACAACTACGCGGCTAATTACGATAGCGGTTTCATCGCGCAGCGAAATGTCCCACAGCAACACACTATGGCGTCCATTAGCCAGCACGAGCATCAGCCTTATTAAGTATCGCCGTTTCAGCCCTCGGTAGATCTATCAGAGATCGTCATAATTGGCGTCACATCCATATTTCCCTACCCACTTCCAGCCTCTCTTAGAGGCTGTTAAGGGTTACGCCATTACGCTGCTCCGAGCACATGTCGCGTTTCTTCCCTCGTGTCCCGACAATAATTAGCCGCGACTATAAATCTCGACCATGTCGCAGCGCGTCTACGTCATTAAGCATCGAGTACCCGGTTGCTTATCTTCCTTGTTTTTGTTTTTGTTGCAAAACGCTGGAACGCGCGCACTTCACTACGACGATAAAATATTCTTCCCTTTCTCAAAATTCGGAAAAAACGGTCCAATTTTCTCAACTGGCCGATTGATTTTCTCAACTTTTCTGCGCAAGCACTTTTGAAACAATTTCTTTGAAATAAGCACGGCGCGTTTAAGGGGATGCTGAAGCTGAAAACTTTACCGACAGAATACTGACATTTTTCTGCAAAGTTTACGTCGTATTGGTTACACAGAATTGCACATGCTTTTACGCAATGAACGTACGTACAAAAATAAATAGGAGCATTGCTTGATATGTGACAAAAACGAGCAACAAATTTTTAATGTAAAATCTTAAGCTATCAGTTAGCGTAATATTTGCCTAATCCAAAAGTCCCGCAGCTTGTACATACCGAAAGTGTGATGCTCTAAACAGAAAAATTTTGAAGAACATTGCTCTACTTTTGCTTCTGCATTTGGAAACTTAAGAATATCGAAAAAGTTTGCAGAAAGGTTTTTACACATATATGATTAGCTTTTCCGTTGAACATGGTAAAACAAAGCAACACACATTTATGTAAGTTCTGTATATACAAGAAATACGAAAAGGATAGCGTGATTATGTTAGTGACGATCGTCTTTGCATTATCGACATTGTTCGAGTTCGTCATCGATTCCAGTACCCCTTTAATATCTCACGAAATTTATACGTTATCCTCGATTTAAATTTGCTTCACCGCAATCAAGCGATCGCGTGAGCTTTGACGCTGCGTTATTCCGTTTGTGAAATACCGACACTATCGTGTTGACTAGAGAATGTAGTGTGTATTAGCGGTTAGCAAATGCAAATGATTTAAAAAATATGCCTATGAGTGCAAAGTAAATTTTCCGGTTGACCGATCTTCGAACAAAAGCTCTGTCGTATGCATACCAGTCGTGTGCAGTTGCATAGTAACGTGCAACATGAGCCTTCATGCGCGTAGCTCGTCGATTCGTTGATGCGCGGTTTACGATTTTGATATTACCCGTTCGATCTCTTCGTTTCGCGCGCGCACCAATGCGACAATTGTTCAATAATAATATTATAAATGTTACTTTTATACTTTTTAATAATACTCTTGCACAAGCGCTGTCCCTGACTCACGGAAAGTTCTCGTCATCACACGACGGGATCAATTGAAAAGCAAGTCTAATTCGGCGAAATTGGCAGCCGGGACGATCTTGGGAATCTCGCCGTAACACCTCGTCGCGCCACGTGTACACCTTGTGGGAGTTCTTGTTTTGCCACGGTGTTATCCATTGTTACAGGTACTTGCGCAGTCAGCGCCCTTTTCCCTCCGTCTCTTTAATTTGGAGACACGTGGGCTACGCGAGACGGTTCCTAAGAGGATAGGAGGACATGCATACAAACATTACAGGAGGGATGATGACAGTACGCTGCTTGCACGCTACCCTCAAATCACCGAGCGCATCTAACTAACCGTGTAATCGGCAATTTCGACCCATTACGACGCCCTTCCGTGCGGGCCCTAACAAAGTACAGACCCCGCGCCCTGCGCAGAACAATCACAATTATTACCGACGTCGTTTATTAATTTGCAGCAGCTCATTGCGTATTATTAGCCCGATGCAATCGCCAGGCGAAATACATTCGACACCAAGAGGGACGAGATTCCACGCGATTGACATTATTCAGTTCCTATCACACAGTTTCAGGATATGTTATTCAATAATAATATTAAATAACATCTTAAAACTGACACATAATATAATACGTCAGTACAGGAAGTAATGCCGGACACCGACGCTCCAAAAAAAAGTTCTAACTTTCGTCACTCCTGCTTCGTAAATAATAACGCCCGTTAGGCATAATGCAGTTGAATAATTTCCTTTATGTATCACAATGGGTAAGTGCCTATCGTGCTGCCAAATCTACGAGCTACCCAAGCGAGCTGTGACATACAGTGAACCGCGGCATAAAGTGGCCAGTGACACATAAAGAGCATATTTTTGGGCATTAGGGCCGGGGCCCTTCGTGGGCCCTGAATGGCTACCTGTGTTCACGCCTGTTCGCGCGCGGCTACGGGAATCTCCCGCACCGATCTGCTCCGCGTCGAGGTGCTAATGGGAAAATAACCGGCGGATTACGTCGCCTAATCCGCTCGTCGATGTGATCGCATCGTCGTCGTCGTCGTTGCGGGGAGATCGAACGAATGCTCTCCGTCCTGGCCTCATCTTCTAGATCGTGCGCGGATGCCGCCGACGGGAATATCTTCTCTCGCGCGCGGAGGAACGTTCTGTCCAGAGTTGTGAAAAAATGTCAATTAAATTTTTCTCATTTTAGTAATTGATTTAAAAAAATATGTTTTGATATAATTAATTAACGATTGACTCGAGCAAATTCAATCCGAGAGTGCTTAATTGATGATTAATTTCAACGAATTTCATCAAGGGCTGTTTTATTGATATACGCCATATAAAGTTGCAGGAATAAGTATTATCCGCAAAATCAATTGTAACTTTGAATAATCGGTCGCTCTTCGATTGAATTTGCTTATATCAAGTGCTAATTGATCTTTAAAATGACCTTCAATTAAATCTGCTAAGTTTAATTATTAATTAAGCCACCCTCAATTCCCTTCGATACACCTTCAATTCTCTTCGAAATCATCTAATTAAACAGTCTCCAATTGGCTCATACTAATGGAACACGAAAATTATTTTAAAAAGGTAATGAATTACTCGCAACGCTAAGTTCTATCAAGCTCGTTCATCCCGATGGCAATCGCCGAAATCGTCTTAGACTTGTTTTATAGTACGTATTGTCATATTTTCTGCAGAATATAGCAGTCAATCTGCCGGGTCAATTTTCTCTTTCCAACAAAAATTAGCCAGAGGAGTTTCAAGAGATCCAATTTAAAAGAGATCCGTTTTGTACACTACGAAGGTGGTGTACGGTTCTGCGCCGTAAAAATGACGAGAAGCCGATCTGTATAATTGCGGAGCAGTTAATTATCAGTAATTACAGCGAATCGTGTCGTCGAGCGTTCGCCGGCCGGCGTTCGCGCGTCCTTCCGCTCTGACAATCCGAGACGCCGCCGCCTCACCTCAGGTGCGCGCGTCGAGAATGTCGGCTGCTAAAAATAAATCCGGTCGCACGCAACGCGCCGTCGATTGTCAGTGCGAGCCCCTACGGGAGCGGTACGTGCATACGTGTAACGTGTGCACCAAGATAGCCGCTATCTCGAGCAGCGGAGAGGTGGTGTCCGGTGACGGCCACCAACACGACGGTGCCGTCGTCGCCGCGCGAGCTCCTTTCGTCACCTCTCGACCCGGCTTATTGTTCGCCGATATTAATTTTAACGGCGCGCAGATGCGTCGGACGATGACACCGCGGAAACACGAGATGCGCTCGCGATGCATCGCCGCGGGTCTGCTGGGGAGAGTGACTCCCGCGATATCCTCTTATTACTGCGTCTAATACTGCTTGTCCGTGAGATATGTTTCACTTGGAAAGCGGCTTATCACGCATCCAAAAATCTCGTCAGTGCTGCGATTCCGTAGCTCGTTATTGGAGTTAACGACAGTTTCGTTATCGTTGCGCAATTTTTCTACAGAATACAAAAGCGTACAATACGTTGCTGCGCAACGATAACGAAACTGTCGTTAATTCCAATAACGAGTTACAGAATCCTAACACATGTAAATGAAAGAAATAAAAAAGAAAAGGGAAGATCGAGATGTTCCAATCACCTTCGATCTCTTTTTTACTCACCTTTTTTACTTTCGTTTCATTGATATCGATATCCTGAAAGCAATCTTTATCTATTTATTTAAACCCATTTCTTTCAACTTTTGCACATTTTACGCGCCACGTTTCATTAAATTTGTACTCATCCATTTATCTCTCTTAATCATGCAACTGATAAAATTTATAAGTAATAATAAATAAAGAATGTTTTCTGCCGCTGCGAGTCCCTGCGAGTCCCTACGATACATTGTTTGGATTTTCTTCTCTGCAGCGGACACAACTGATCCCGCTGTTTTTGTCAATCGTATCTCGAGGGAATGCGAATTCGGCGACTATCGCGACTGTCGGCGTATAAAACAATATAGAAAATCTCTCCGACGAGACACTCTTTCACCGGTACCATCGAGGAATACTGTTTCACGTCGCTATTTCTACGGAAAGTTTATGCATACCCGCCGGCTTCCAGGCCGGTGTCCTTTGCGCGCGATTTCACTTGGCACTTGCGAATCCGTCATTACAAACGGCTCGCCGGCCCTCTTTATCGCCACGTCGCTTTACGTGAAACCGTAGATCCCTTGCGACTGCGAGAACGACCCGGTCTGACCCGGAACAAACGCCGCGGCGAGGCAGAAATGCGGCGTGGAAGGGAAACGAGGACGTGTTGAAATCTATGCGAGGACGAGCAAGAGAGACTGATAGACAGAAACAGAGACAGGGAGAGAGAGAAAGACATGGAAAGAGAGAGAGAGAGAGAGAGAGAGAGAGAGAAACATAGAGAGAACGAGAAAGAGAGAGAGAGAGAGAAACATAGAGAGAGAGAGAGAGAGAGAGAGAGAGAGAGAGAGAGAGAGAGAGAGAGAGAGAGAGAGAGAGAGAGAGAGAGAGAGAAACATAGAGAGAACGAGAAAGAGAGAGAGAGAGGGCAAGTACCGTCGGTTTAATTTATCTGGATTTACGGCACTGAGATGCCTCACCGTCTGTGCCCGGCTGGAGAAGGAGGAGGAGGATCGCGAGAGGGGTCGGAATGGGAGGGGAAGGATTTTGCACAGAGCCATTTTGGAATGCAATTAAACGCAGTACAGTGAAACACGATGCCACCGACGCTGCTGCTGCTGCTGCTGCTACTACTACTACTACTACTACTGCTGCTGCTGCTGCTGCTGTTGCTGCTGTTGCTTCCCTCCTCCGCAACCCCTGCTATGTTCTACCTCTCTCCGCCGTCTCACCGTCGCTCATCCTCCCGCGTAGCACCTGCCGGTGCTTTACCTCGTACACGAATACCTTGATGTGCCCAGGTACAAACAGGGTGCTTTCCGAACGGTCGAGTCCTGACGAGGCGTAAAGTGGATTCGCGCGTCTCCGGCGAAATGCATATCGTCACGTCAAAAGCTCTCTCGTTTGTTGCTCCCGCTGTCGCGTCGCGAGTAGATTTAATTCGAGAATTATTCCGCTCGCAACGCCGACGTGACGATTGGATGTGTAAAGCTATGGTGAGGGAAGTGAAGTGATGAATGTCAACAAATAATTTCACACAGCGCGGTGTAATTATTAGTGAAGAATCATGCAATCGGGAATGTGCATTGTGGCTTGATGAATTATCCAAGTTTTACGTTTCTCTCCAAAGGTTTGTATACTTTTATAATAATTTACGTATAATTTTATAATGCAGTGGATATATAGAAGAATGGTATGATACAATATGATTCACTTGATGCAATATGATATAACCCATACAGCACAGATCTTGCAGCAACATTGCAGCAACATTATGGCAATACTGCTGCAACTTTTAACATTGTTGCAACGTTGCAGCAATATTGCTGCAAGATTTGTGCTGTATGGGAATATGTCACTTATATATGTCACTTATACAATATTATATTATGATATATTATGATATATTATGATATATTATGATATATGTCTTGATACAATATGATATAATATGATAACAATGCAATTATTGCCTCACTGTTTCTAGACAAGGCCATTCCCGTATCTTTTGTCTGTCGTCGCTCATTGGCACTAATTAAATTTTATCTATTTCCATTGTCTATTATTAGGGTCATTTGTCGCTGTGAAAAACTTATCGTCGTCAGACTGTCAAGTGTGTCCTTAGATCTAACGAAAATCGAAGAGAAGGATGGCAAAGTCGGTCGTCCCCGGTTTCGTTTTGATAAGGACGAGCATCCCTACCTCAAGGGTCGGCATGAGAGGACCCGCGGAGGAAGAGGGCGAGAGAGACAGAGAGGAGGAGAGAAAATGGCGGCCTGGTGGAAATCCGACACCAAATCGAAGGAGACGCCATCGCGGCGCCGCCCCTTTATCATTGGGTCTTGGCATTGGCACGGTGTCATCCTCGCGCGCTCCCAAGCACCCAAGCGCGTGGTCGAATCAGAATAATTATCATAATTTTTGCGTTACGTCTTGTTCTCTTTCCTCTCAGCATACTGAGTGACATTAATTATAAATCAGTAAAAAAAATTGGCTAGTAAGAACCGTCGCTACTCGGCTAGAAATCTATCCTATGTTCCTGAAGTTGATTCTATATTTAGTGTGTGTGTGTGTGTGTGTGTGTGTGTGTGTGTGTGTGTGTATGCAAGATGATATCAAGTCGAGTCAAGACGAGTCCTAATTACTAGCCTCTTTCAGTGATGATTTAAAATGACTACGCGATTCTCTCCAGGACGAGTTTTTCTTTTAATAAACATGTTTAGATTTCTTTTCCCTTTGTTACTATTTTCTCTGAAAAATTTTAATAAATGGAATTATATCTAATTTTTATTTTTGTTATGAGAGTTAAAAAGGGACATAATAGCTTCAGTAAACCAAGAGGAATTTATTAGGACCTTAACTTAGTTTCCGCCCAAAAAATACTGAGAAAAAGCATTTATTGTAAAAAATTTATTTAAATTATTTCAATGAAAGTATTTTCCATCACTTTCTACAACTTTTTGCCATCTTTCTGGCAACTGGGCGATACCATCTCGATAAAACGATGTTTGTTTCGAAGCAATCCATTCGTCCACCCATTCTCGCACTTCTTCAACATTTCGGAAGCGTGTACCACTCAAGCCGTGCTGCATCGATCTGAACAAGTGGTAATCAGAA